>NC_041387.1:614683107-614690356 GCF_002162155.2 Triticum dicoccoides | reverse complement strand
TGCATATGCATCCTTGCATACAAATAATTTTCCTAGAATTTTCCAATATTGAGCATTCTTCTGTTAAGCGCGTTGTTACTATTTTTTTGGCTCATGAGTTTAGATTTATAATAAGGCCAAAGAAATCTTTGCGCACTATAGGGTGGACTCCGTTCGTCCTCCCATAGAGGCGGTCCTCTTTGATCAAGAGGAAATTAGGCGTTTTCAATCTTCAGACTGTGTTGCTTTCAATGAAAACCTTAGAAAAGAGGTTCCTACCAATGTCCTGATTGATAGAATTTATGAACTTAATGATGATTTTTCTCTTCGAAATAATGAGCTAGGATACTCTCTTGAGTATAGGCTCACCAGATTTTTCCAAAAGAATGCTTTTAGTGATGAATTAGTTGTGCATTATGAAGGGCCAAGAGAGGAACCCGTTCCTCCTGAGATTGATCTTGGGGACTTTTGTCCCACTAAATTTAGCCCTTTTGATTATTTTTGCTTGCCTCAAAGAAAACTTGCGGCCGAACGTAGAGAATATGAGATGAGTTTTCAGGATCTATCTTATTATTATGGCACTACTTAGATCTATCTTCGCTTTTATGCCTAGCTAGGGGCGTTAAACGATAGCGCTAGTTGGGAGGCAACTCAATTTTCTTTGTGTTTTTGTTTTTGTTCCTGTTTAGTGTTAAATTTTGTTTCTACTTTCTGTTTAGATGTGTTTTTAGCTTTTAATTATTGTTTGTGCCAAGTAGAACCTATAGGATAAACTATGATGATAGTTGATTTGATTCTGCTGAAAAACAGAAACTTTGCGCTCACGAGAAAAAAATCAATAAATCACAAAAACGAGATTTTGCATTGATACTTTTTGCTTATGATCAATAAACAAATTGTTTAGGACTTCCTATTTTGGTAGGAGTTTTAGAGTATAGAAGTTTGCATTAGTTACAGATTCCTACAGACTATTCTGTTTTTGACAGATTCTGTTTTTCGTGTGTTGTTTGCTTATTTTGATGCATCTATGTCTAGTAAAATAGTTTATAAACCATAGAGAAGTTGGAATACAGTAGTTTTAACACCAAAATAAATAAAGAATGAGTTCATTACAGTACCTTATGTGGTGGTTTTGCTTTCTTTCACTAACGGAGCTTATAAGATTTCCTGTTGAGTTTTGTGTTGTGAAGTTTTCAAGTTTTGGGTAAAGCTTTTATGAACTATGGAATAAAAGGTGGCAAGAGCAGCTTGGGGATGCCCAAGGCACCCCAAGATATTCAAGGATAGCCAAAAGCCTAAGCTTGAGGATGCCCCGGGAAGGCATCCCCTCTTTCGTCTCCGTTCATTGGTAACTTTACTTGGAGCTATATTTTTATTCGCCACATGATATGTGTTTTGCTTGGAGCGTCGTGTATTATATTAGTCTTTGCTTTTTAGTTTACCACAATCATCCTTGCTGTACACACCTTTTTGGAGAAGCCTATTTGATTAGAATTTGCTAGAATACTCTATGTGCTTCACTTATATCTTTTGAGCTTGATAGTTTTTGCTCTAGTACTTCATTTATATCTTTTAGAGCACGGTGGTGTCTTAATTTTGGAGAAATTGCTAGTCTCTCATGCTTCACTTATATTATTTTGAGAGTCTTTTGGAACAGCATGGTATTTGCTATGGTTACAAATTCGATCATGGAATGATGAACATCCAAGTTGGGTATAATAAAAACTATCATAGAAAATGAATTGGATGCTAGGATCAATTTGATGCTTGATAATTGTTTTGAGATATAAAGGTAGTAATGTTAGGGTCATGCTAGTGGATAATTATGAAATTGAGAAATACTTTTATTGAAGTTGGCGAGTCCCGTAGCATGCGCATATGGTAAAAGTTTTGTGACAAATTTGTTGCATGAGGTGCTCTTTTGAGTGTCTTCCTTATGAGTGGCAGTCGGGGACAAGCGATGGAATTTTTTCCTACCAATCTATCCCTCTTGGGGCATGCGTAGTAGTACTTTGCTTCGAGGGCGAAGTAGATTTTTACAATAAGTATATGAGTCCTTTATGACTAATGTGAGTCCATGGATATACGCACAGTCATCTTCCACTTAGCTAACTCTATTTTACCGCGCAATTTTCGCCGGTAGCATAAACCCATTATTTACCTTCCGCAAAACAGACACCATACCTACCTATTATGGCATTTTCATAGCCATTCCGAGATATATTACCATGCAACTTTTCACCGTTCCATTTATTATGACACATTTCATCATTGTCATATTGCTCTTTGCATGATCATGTAGTTGACATTGTATTTGTGGCAAGGCCACCTTCATAATTTTCATACATGTAAATCTTGATTCATTGCATATTTTGGTACACCGCCGGAGGCATTCATATAGAGTCATATTTTGTTCTAACTTTGAGTTGTAAATCCATAAAAGTGTGATGATGTTCATTATTAGAGCATTGTCCCAGTGAGGAAAGGATGATGAAGATTATCCCCCACAAGTCGGGATGGGACTTCGAACTTTATTTAAACTTATAAGAACCCTAGCTAACCTGCACCCAGAATGCTCCCCTAGATTGGAGCTTCATCAGCCGTCGAATTTGGTCTACTTGATTTTTTGGCCGTTGGATTTTCACCAGTCGGTCATCAGCGGCTTTCACCGTGCAATATCTTTCCACGCCCGATGACCAGTGGGCTCGCTTCGAATGGCTATTGGCTCGGTGAGCCTTTCCAGGGTTTTCCCAATCGGCTCCTCGCACGCCGCGCGTGCGACGTGCAGCCCGTGGCTTGGGCGTGGGCGTGAACCCTCCCCTCCCCCCCAGTCCACAGCCACCACACCCACTCCTCCCCGCCTCGTCTCCTCCCGGCTCCCCCATCTCTTCTCCCACGCCGTCGCCTCCCCTCACCCCGCTCGCCTCAGCCACCTCCTATGCTCCCCCACACTGCCGGCTCCCTCCCTCTCGGCTGACCCCTTGGCGGTGGCCGGGTCGGGGTGGAGGCAAAACACCATGGAGAATCCGGTGTCTTTGGGCGCGGCAGGGGTTGATGGAGCGGCGGATTTGGGCATGATCCCACCCTTAGGCGCTCCACGATGAGGGCCAGTTCGGAGGGAGAAGGTAGAAAGCGATGGCGAGCCTGCGCCTCTGGGTGGAAGCAGCGGGGTTGGTCGAGCAGTGGATGTGGTCGGGGTCAGCAGTTGAAGGAGGCTCGTCGGCCGGAGCAGCAGGAGGTGATTCAGGTTTGCCTTCACCTCCTCACTCTCTTCTCCCCCTCTTGTCTCATGGATGGTTACGCTGACTGCAGGAGCACCTCAAGGAGTGGAAGGGAGAGGTCGTGCAGGACAGGCCAACAAGAGCATTAGAGCAACGAGGATAAAATATTTGATCAGCCCTATATCTTCTTCTCGATGCAGCCCCGCATAGGTAACTTCTTGCATCTCGGGGAAACATTGCCAAATACTTACTGAAGAAAGTGTTCCCTTTCTTGTTCCCATTGCTCGATAAGCATGCTCATGTTTCTCTCTCTCTCTCTCTCCATTTGGATGTCACTTATTAGACCATTTAGTACTTGCTGTTCCATCGCTGAGTGTTCCCTTAATGGCACTTTAGGTATCCTGGGGTGATTCAAGATGCTCAGGTGTATCACACTGCATGGTACACAGGTCAGTTTTGCAGGCTGCTCTGAGATACACTGATTTAGATACAACCACATGTCTGCAGCAATTTCTTACTCTCGGTATAAAGGTACTTCTTGCTTTCTTTTTTTTCAAATGCACTCCTGCTTCACTTCAACTCCCAACTATAGTTGCATATCTGCTATATTCTTGATTCAATTAATTCTGTACTAGACCAGCTCATGGTGTGGGAAGCATCTCATATGGTTCACCGAATCAATTGATGAATCTGAAGCGATTCAAGAGGAGGAGCAAAAATTGTTTATGCCTATAGGTTGTCCGAACGACACCTTTAATTCTAATTACCTTGTTTGTTCTCCTTCTGTGTGATATCACTTTGTTCTGTATAGTTGTCACTGGGACATATATATTACTTCTTGCATGAATCATGGATGTATGAAGACATGAAGTCAGATATAATATAAAGCAAAATGCATATGAATACTTTCAAGACATATCTTTATGTTCATTTACAGGAAGATACATTATAATAGTATTAATGGGCGCATTTGTCCACTAATATGTTCGTTTAATTTGGTAACCAATGTTTTTCGTCTCAAGTACCATTAGGAACATTTGGTAGATAATTATTTTATTCAAGATGCAACATGTTGTTCTGATGTATTTTGCTCTCGATATTCTGTAAATGTTTTGTATACTTTGTTTTGTTACAAGCAAACATGTGGGTTTATGGTTGCCTCATTTCTATATGCATACTTTATATACGTGTTGATGATTTTGTGGTAGTAAATTACTAAGTCTTCTCTTTATATTTTGTCCACAAGAAGTGAAACGGAAGGCCATGAACAACGCGTCTCCGGGAAGTGAATTTTATGGTGCCTTGCATTCTGCTCATTTGGTGCAATTTTAAATCACAAAGTGGAGGGGAGAGGTCTGGCTGCTACTGATGGGAAATGGGTGCCTCTCCAGTCAACCGAGCGACGACAAATCCAACTGGGAAGGGCTCTGTGGTGATCTTCATGTTATCAGTAACTGTTCATGATTTTCCTGGCTAACAGTTGTTATCTTTCAAGGCTACGAGTTTAGCCCCGTATGCAATACAAAACATTCAAGCAAATAATTTGTGCTTTATCTTTTGAAATGCGTGTGCAACATGTTTTTTTCTTTTTTATCCAAGCTACTATGCAAAACTGTATTGTTTAACGGCAATTTGGTTCATAGGAGTGAGCTTTGTGGGACTAGGATAGTACATGCATGTGCAGTATTACAGATACACAATTAGATGTTGAATGATTCTTATTTGTAGTTATCTGAAATATTACTTCCTGACTTTAAATTTACCTTCTTTCTTTATCCATGTACAAGCTCAACACATGGTGTTCTCTTCTTGATTCCTGTTGGAAAGGAAGCCATGCGTCGGTGTACGGCAACGATTCGGGTGCCTGCGGCATGATGGCGCTGCAGAAGCATGCAGCGTTCTTCGACGGCAAACAAGGATGCATTTGTTTTCCACTCAGTTTCTTTTTGTTCCCTACACTTTTTCTCAGAGAGATTTCTCTAAGTGATTCTCCGTTTGATGTTCGTTGATTCTGTCTCACGTACAATTTATCCTCCTTGCATATCAGCATTTTGGGCCCTCGGATTTGGATTTGATGCAGCCTCCACAATGAGTGCCACCTTCATCAATGGCGTCCTTGGCCCCCAGAAAAAACCGGTAATCCTTCGACAGCAAAATCATACGTCTTTGTCTATAGGAGTTATTTTCTCTATTGAGTTTAATGTTCCTGGTTAGTTACTTATCTTGCGACTGCAACGTAACCTTGCTTTCCTGAGAAGGCAAAACAACAATCAACAATGCTTCATTTTTCTGCGATTTTGAGCTGATAATTCAGTGATGGCATGATAGGCTAGCTACCTAAGCCATAAAGTTGTTGCGTTGAAAATTACAGCATGCGTGTTTGAGAGAAAGGGATGGTAAATAGGGGACTGGAACAAGTGGAGAAGAAATTTATTAGTTGATTCTCCCATCTGATAGAAACTGCCTCATGAATGTTTATTTATTTAGTGATCATATGTGAGATCTGAACATTGAAGAGCAACAATGGACATAAGTGTTAGATGAGTTTGGGAAGACATGGTTGCAAATGGAGTATTTTCACGATGAGCTCGGCTCCTGAAGGCATGATGCCTCATTTCGATTCTCTTATCTTGGTGTGTTTTTATTTCGAAAATTAAGGCATGATGCCTCATTTTGATTATCTTATCTCGGTGTGTTTTATTCAGAAAATAAATATTCTTATTTTTGCTTTTTAGGGCTATAAAAAGAGAAACCTCCATTGCTGAAAATCTTTTAAAGAGATCGAGGATAAAAAAAAATTTCCAAGTAAAATGTGCTTTACTGCCGTATTTTTTATGCGAACCTTCTTCTTAATCTGTGTTGGGACTTGGGAGAAAGATGTTGCTTTTTTGTTCAGAAAATGTTTATTAGATGAAAATACTCGGCATTTAAAGTTTTTTCTCCAAATGTTTTTGTGCGTGCAAATATAATCTGATTTCATTGCAGCCAAGCCAATGGATATGTGTAGAGGGCCGCAATGAGGCAGACGGCAGCGGGTGGCAGCAATAGGGGTTGACGGATGCTCCGAGACCATGAAGAGCCTATTCAATGGTGTATGGCCTCCCTGTTCATTTTTTGGGGGTTCCGTCTCTAGATTGGTGTGATATAATTCTGAGTTGTTGTGCGTGCGTGTGTTGTGTGATGCAGATGAGAAGGATGACATAGCGAATGAGGATTCCGACATGGTAGCTCCCACAATCGCGCAGTTGGAGAGCATGCACGAGTTCGGTAAACTATGTATTCTATTGGTATAGCTCTGAAAGGTTAGGATGCTTTGGGTCGCGGCCTGAACTATGTATCTGTGGATATTATTACACTTTCAGCATGCTATTTCCTATTTTTTAGACATCAATTTCTGTGAATTGTGGCTGAACTATGATACTTTAGGTTGCATGCTCAACTATGTGTAGTGTCATTACTGCTTTCTCCCCTGATTGTATTGTCCTTGCCATGTTATCCCCTAAAGGCTTACTCTTGCCATGTTATTCCCTAAATTATTACTCATTTCTTCTTTTGCCAGTGCTCCACTTATGCATCATGTATTTAGTACTCCCTCCGTCCGAAAATACTTGTCGAATAAAAATGAATGTATCTTAAACTAAAATATGTCTAGATACAACCATCTCTCCGACAAGTATTTTCGGATGGAGGGAGTACCAAAAACGAGGTATGCTTCTTTACATTAAACAGTCTTTCCTTCTCAGTATATATGGAAGTATATTGGGCGGCTTCCATAGAATACTTGTGTCTGTACTATATACTGGATGAAAATAATTTCCTTGCATGCGAATATATGCTAATTAGTAGCTGCACTACATTCCTGAAGCTTTTTTGTACTATTGGGAAACATGAGAAAGTTTTTACACAGAAGTATATGGTTGTTTCCATTTCAAACAAAACGAAGGCTAAAAGTTGTTACTTCTGTAGTACTCCTAGATACAACAATTAGTGTTCAGCTAGACTGTCAATCTTACAGTTTTTCACTAACCGCTGCCTCTCTAGGCTTATGC
>NC_041387.1:614675906-614681971 GCF_002162155.2 Triticum dicoccoides | reverse complement strand
GGTACCTACATTTGATCAGAGGAAACTAAAAATACTCTACTTCTCATGCAAGATTGTATCCTATGTGAACAGTGGAGTCATTCTGGAGGTATCGTTCTAGGATATTTATTTTTGTTGTTCTTAGATGAACCATCCATTAAATGGTTATCATATTTGTGCGGGAACTGGATAAAGAATGTACCTTTCACTTTCTTATAGTATGTTGGTTGCCGCTGCCAGTTTGATTTTCCTTTAGAACGATAAACAAGACAGAAGGACATGTGTGGCTTCTTTACCTTTATATCATGTTATATTTGCATCTTTAACACCATCTTTTTCCATCAATATTGTGATGGTTCAGGGCCAAAAGCAATGAAAGATTGTTTCATTTTTTATTTCCATATTTATGTAGAACTATACCAGCGGCTGTCCTATTACTATCCCGCTTAGGATTACCTACATCTCTTGTCGGCCCTTACGGTCTAAATGTTCCATGGTCTTTTTTCTTGAAGCACATTTTGTCTGTCCTACATGAAAAGGAGTTTGGAGTGCCAATAGGGCTAGGACAGTTAATCAAGCACACAAGAACTTGGATTAATGGTATATAGTATAATATGGTTACTTTCAGCCTGACATTTTTTTTAGAGAAAAGACGCCGGCCGAGCCCGAGAAGAGCTCGAACCTAGCTCGATTTTGAATTAACAAAGCCATCAATTGGCCAGGATTATATGAACACTACATTACAATGGAAACGAAAGAAAGGCAAAGCGGAAAGAAAGGTACATGGCATAAAGTAGAACAGCACACCGGCAACGCCAAAGCCAAAGCACTTAACGGCGATGCCGACGACCAACACTATGCCCACACCAACTAGCCACCTAAGGACATGGAAGGAGGGCACCACCGAGCAAGCTTTGAGCTCCGACTGCGATGTTTTATGTGTGTAGTTTCGATTTGGATGCAATGGGACTCTGTACTACCAAATTAAAATGTGTATGTATATCTCATTGTAGACAGCGGGCATCTGCACCATTTGGTGCAACGTGTCACACACGACTTTGTTCATGGGATGGGCTAGGTAGCGTACAGGTCTTTCAAATACCTATGCCTCATATGCACAACATAGAGTTTCTTTTTTGTGCACATGAAAAATAAAAGTTTGGTGGCAAACCTTGGTAAAAAAAATACATCCTTAACTAATCTATACATCTTATACAAATATGTTTCTTTAAGTCAGTTTTCTCATCATGATAACCATATTTTCAACTAAAACAATACTTCCTTAGCTCGTCTACATGTTATACAAATATAATTATTTTTTCAAACTCGGATTTTGCAGCGTAATAAACAAATTTTCAATGTAACATGGTTTAACACATGGGATTTCTACTACAAGTATTGAATATGTCCTTGCAAAATGAAACTATTTTCATCGACAACATGGCTTTAGCAGGTCTCTGCGCCATTTGGCGCAACGGGTCAACTAGTAAAAATAAAAGAGGCCAAAAAAGCCCACAAAAGAAAAAAAGGAGAAAGAAAAAAAGGGGAAAAGGAAAAAAGAAAAAAAAAAGAGAAAAAGAAAATAAAATAAAATGAGAGAAAAAGAGAGAAGGGACAATTGCTACTATCTCTTTTTCCACACTTGTGCTTCAAAAATAGCACCATGATCTTCATAATAGAGAGTCTCATATGTTGTCACTTTCATATACTAGTGGGAATTTTTCATTATAGAACTTGGCTTGTATATTCCAATGATGGGCTTCCTCAAAGTGCCCTAGGTCTTCGTGAGCAAGCAAGTTGGATGCACACTCACTTAGTTTCTTGTTGTTGAGCTTTCATACATTTATAGCTTTAGTGCATCCGTTGCATGGCAATCCCTATTCACTCACATTGATATCTATTAATGGGCATCTCCATAGCCCGTTGATACGCCTAGTTGATGTGAGACTATCTTCTCCCACTTTTTGTCCTCACAACCACCATATTAGACCACCATAGTGCTATGTCCATGGCTTGCGCTCATGTATTGCGTAAGAGTTGAAAAGCTGAAGCGCGTTAAAAAGTATGAACCAATTATTCGGCTCATCGTCGCGGTTGTACATGATGGGAGTATTTTGTGTAATAGAAATGAAGCATGGCCTAACTATATGATTTTGTAGGGATAAGCTTTCTTTGGCTATGTTATTTTGATAGGACATGATTATTTGTTAGTATGCTTTGAAGCATTATTATTTTTATGTTTTAGAAGCTTTTATCTTGAGTCATTTGGATATGAACATTCGTGCCACATTAAAGAAAATTACATTGAGAATTATGCTAGGTAGCATTCCACATCAAAAATCTCTTTTTATCATTTACCTATTCGAGGACGAGCAGGAATTAAGCTTGGAGATGCTTGATACGTCTCCAACGTATCTATAATTTTTGATTGTTCCATGCGATTATATTACCTATTTGGATGTTTATGGGCTTTATTCTACACATTTATATCATTTTTGGGACTAACCTACTAACCGGAGGCCCAACCCGTATTGCTGTTTTTTTTCCTATTTCAGTATTTCGAAGAAAAGGAATATCAAACGGAGTCCAAACGGAATGAAACCTTCGGGAGCGTGATTTTTGGAACGAACGTGATCCAGAGGACTTGGAGTGCAAGTCAAGAAGCAGCCGAGGCCTCCACGAGATAGGAGGGCGCCCCCCCCCCCTATAGGGCGTGCCCCCTGTCTCGTGGGCCCCTCGGGCATCCACCGACGTACTTCTTCCTCCTATATAAGCCTACATACCCCAAAAACATCCAGGAGGCAACCGAAACACAATTTCCACCACCATAACCTTCTGTATCCGCGAGATCCCATCTTGGATCCGTCGTCGGTGTTCTGCCGGAGGAAGAATCCACCATGGAGGGCTTCTACACCAACATCCTTGCCCTTCCGATGAGTTCTGAGTAGTTTACTACAGACCTATGGGTCCATAGTTATTATCTAGATGGCTTCTTCTCTCTTTTTGGATCTAAATACAATGTTCTCCCCCTCTCTTGTGGAGATCTATTCGATGTAATCTCTTTTTGCGGTGTGTTTGTCGAGATTCGATGAATTGTGGGTTTATGATCAGATTTATCTATGGATAATAATTGAATCTTCTCTGAATTCTTTTATATGATTGAGTTATCTTTCCATGTCTCTTCGAATTATAGGTTTGATTTGGCCTACTAGATTGATCTTTCTTGCCATGGGAGAAGTGCTTAGCTTTGGGTTCAATCTTGCGGTATTCTTACCCAGTGACAGAAAGGGTTGCAAGACACGTATTGTATTGTTGCCATCAAGGATAAAAAGATAGGATTTATATCATATTGCTTTAGTTTATCCCTCTACATCATGTCATCTTGCTTAATGCGTTACTCTGTTCTTATGAACTTAATACTCTAGATGCATGCTGGATAGCGGTCGATGTGTGGAGTAATAGTAGTAGATGCAGGCAGGAGTCGGTCTACTTGTTATGGACGTGATGCCTATATACATGATCATGCCTAGATAATCTCATAATTATTCGCTTTTCTATCAATTGCTTGACAGTAATTTGTTCACCCACCGTAATACTTATGCTCTCGAGAGAAGCCTCTAGTGAAACCTATGGCCCCCGGGTCTATCTTTTATCATATTTGCTTCCAATCTACTTTTATTTGCATCTTTATTTTCTGCATCTATATTATAAAATACCAAAAATATATTTATCTTATCATACTATCTCTATCAGATCTCACTTTCGCAAGTGGCCGTGAAGGGATTGACAACCCCTTTGTCGCGTTAGTTGCGAGTTCTTTATTTGTTTGTGTAGGTTCATGGGACTTGTTGGGAAGCCTCGGATTGATACCTTGGTTCTCAAAAACTAAGGGAAATACTTACGCTACTATTGCTGCATCACCCTCTCCTCTTTGAGGAAAACCAACGCAAGCTTAAACGTAGCAATCGCCAGCAGGAAAGGTCAAGCCCCGCCGGCCTCGCGCGAATCCGACCGCTGCCCGGCACTACCAGCCGCCACTGTGGCCAAGGGGAAAGGCTCCATGCCATCACCGTCGTCTTCGCCGCCGAGGCCCTATCGCGCCACCGCCGTCATCGCGATGACCGCGTACGTCCTCGTGCTTGTCGTGGCGCTCCTCCTCGGGCCCAGCTTCCCCTGCGCATCTTCTTCAACACCATGGGTAAGCCACTCCCCTTCTGCCCCTCTCTCTCATACTGTGTGCAGCCATGTTTAACGATCCACACTTAATCTTGTGCCATATCTCTCGTTCCATACGATTGGTGTTGCCGTAATCCTGCAGATTTTTGGTGGGGAATCAGCAGCACACATGCCATTTAGATTTGACTTTGGGAAGCTGTTGTGCTGAATTCTAGTGTTGAAGCGGAGATTTCATTAGGGCTAGGCAGGGAGTCGATTACTACTTCAGTAATCATCTTAGCTTTCCTTGCCCCCTCGCCAAATTCATTTTCTACAAGTGTTCACCTTCTGCACTGAATTCGTTTTCTACACTGAAATGAGCATATATATTCAGTTTATGCACCAAATCGACCATATGTATTCAGTTTCTGCACTGGGTATGGGCATATATTCAGTTTTGGCACTGAATTTGAGTAGGTGTTCATTTTTTCAGTTTAAACAGAGTGAAAAGGGTTGCATATTTTTACTGAGTATGTATGCTCTTTCACCTATAGAGCATATTTTCATACACAGGAACAGAGTGTAAAGCTTCAGTTTTTCCACATATATATTCAGTTAAAACAGAGTGTGACCACATATATATTCAGTCGGAGGCCGCCAACATTGTCTCTCTCAGTCCATTTTCGATATGGGTCTATCCTAATCTCCGTTTTACCGAGATAATTCTCATTAACTTTCCAGTTGTTAATTTGTTATCATGTTATAGAAATATTTAAGGTAATCAATTTTATGCGCTCCCTCCAGTCTACTCGATGCAGTTGGATTATGCATTTCTCCTCTGTCTTCTGCAGGGCCAGAAGGGTCACTAAAATGTCCAATGGGGTAGCAAAGTCAATCCTCTCGGGTTTTCTCAAGGTCTCGGGATTTATTACGAGCACCGTGGTCAACTCCAAACCTGCCCAGAAGTTCTTCAATTTAATGCCTGGTGAAGTTATTCTTGCTTCACTGGACGGATTTGGTAAGCTTTTGCCACTAGTTGTGCATGTTACATTCACTTGACCAAATATGAAGATTAACCCCTTTTATCTGTATTCTTGCATATAAAGGCAGCTAGTAGAATGCTCTGGTTATCCTCTATTTTCTGAACTTTTAAGTCAGAAGTCTAGGTTGTCAGTGATTCTGTTCTAAATAAAAATGGAATTTGTTGATCTAAAGATGGATTGGGCTAATGGCCACATCACCAAAGCACCAGATAGGATGAAATCATACTTTGGTTTGGATTTTTTTTTATGTTCAACATTGGGCCTTCCCAAGCAATTCCCAGGTATTAAGTGTACTATTATAGAGTGTACTCGGTTAAGATGTGTTAACTTAAGTCAAAAAGTTCTAAGAGCTGCCAATAATTTATGAACTTTTGAGTTGGTCTAGGTAGTTTGTGATTCTGTTCCGAAAAAATGGAATTTATTGATCCAAACCACCAGACAAGATGAAATCATACTATGATTTGGATTTTATGTTTTACTGGGCCTCCCCAAGCAAATCCCAATTATTTAGCGTACTACTATTGTAGAGTACACTGGGTTAAGATGCCTGAATTTAAATAAAAGTCTAGAACAATTCTAAGAGCTAATGTGTGATCAGAACTATATTTGTATTAGTTCAAGAGATTTGATATGTGTAACCGTTGGTGCATCACATATTATTGTTAGTTGTCTCTTACTTGCTCAATGGTTCAGGTAAAGTATAGGATGTTGTTGAGCTATTTGGCAAGAACATGATGCAAACATCATCAGTTGTCACAACTTCAGTTGAAACGCACATGTATTGTACATACATTGTATTGCATCCATGCTTTCAAAATTTCAAATGTTTTTCGTTCAACAACAACTAGTCATAACCAAAATCTTTTGCACGCTGCGGGTTGATTGGAT
>NC_041387.1:614658261-614675020 GCF_002162155.2 Triticum dicoccoides | reverse complement strand
TAGCGTTGGGGCAAAATGGTGCGCTACTACTACTTAGATAGTAGTAGCGTGGGTATAGAATAGTAGTAGCGTGGGTTGAACGCGCTACTACTAACTTTTTAGCTGTAGCGTGGGCTAAAAACGCGATACTGCTAAAAAATAGCTATAGCCTCTTAGCAGTAGCGCGTGAACCCATGCTACTAGTATGTAAAAAACCTACACTACTGGTAGCGTTTTCCTAGTAGTGTACCCAAGGACACTGCTCTAAGAGTCAAAGACGTTCAAAGTCCAACAAAGGATACCGACTGAAATCATCTTGAAGTGCAATCCACTCAACAGAAGATTCCACTCGGATACCCCAATTCCACTCGACCACCATAGAGTCACTCGACCATATGAAGAATCACTCAGAGTATAGAAGATCTAAAAGCACCTCAGGATGGCAACGGTGAGGCGTTCACTCTATAGTCATAAAGATCATTAATAGCTGGCGTTACCAGTAACGCCCCTGTCATAACTCACATTGAACCCTATGTAACTGAGGGTTGCGAGGGTCCTGGCGCACTCTATATAAGCCACCCCCTCCTCTAGCACAAGGGTTCGCACCCCTGGTAACTTCCATTCATAATCCAGTTGACAAGCCTCCGGGCACCGAGACGTAGGGATGTTACCTCCTCCGAGAAGGACCTGAACTCGTAAACTTGCGTGTACAATCTCACCGTAGCTAGGACCTTGCCTCCTCCTAGTACCCCCTATTCTTGCTGTCAGGCTCACTCCCATGACACAGATTACGATAAATGGCTTGGGGCCATGAAATCTGAGATAGGATCCATGTATGAGAACAAAGTGTGGACTTTGGTGGACTTGCCCGATGATCGCCGAGCCATAGAGGATAAATGGATCTTCAAGAAGAAGACTAACGCTAATGGTAATGTTACTGTCTACAAACAACTTGTCGCAAAAGATTTTCGACAAGTTCAAGGAGTTGACTACTATGAGACTTTCTCACCCGTAGCGATGCTTAAGTCTGTCTGAATCATGTTAGCAATTGCTCCATTTTATGATTATGAAATCTGGAAAATGGATGTCAGAACTGCATTCCTTAATGGATTTCTTAAATAAGAGTTGTATATGATGCAACTAGAAGGTTTTGTCGATCCTAAAGGTGCTAACAAAGTGCGCAACCTCTAGCGATCCATCTATGGACTAGTGCAAGCAGCTCAGAGTTGGAATATACGCTTTGGTATCAATTCAGTAGGAGACAACGCGACAAGCCACCAAATACCTGCACAAACAAACACCAACTTGCGCCCAACGCGATAAATGGGATGTTAATCCCTTCACGGTTATTTGCAAAGTGAGATCTGATAGAGATGGATAAACAGTAAAGTAATGTTTTTGGTATTTTTGGTTTATGGAATAGAAAGTAAAAGATTGCAAGGAAAATAAATAGGAAACTAAAAGTGTAGGTCGGAAACTTGTATGATGAAAATAGAAGATTATATGATGGAAAATAAACCCAGGGGCCATAGGTTTGACTAGAGGCTTCTCTCAAGATAGGAATTATTACGATGGGTGAACAAATTATTGCCGAGCAATTGATAGAAAAACGCAAAGTTATGACGATATCTATGGCAATGATCATGAATATATGCATCATGTCTGTATCAACTAGATCGAAACGATTCTGCATCTACTACTACTACTGCACACATCGACCGCTATTTAGCATGCATCTAGAGTATTAAGTTCATAAAAACAGAGTAATGCATTAGGTAAGATGCCATGATGTAGAGGAATTAACTCAAGCATTATGATAAAAGCCCCATCTTTTTATCCTGGATGGCAACAATATAATACGTGTCAATTCCCCTTCTATCACTAGGATCGAGCACCGCAAGATTGAACCCAAAGCTAAGCACTTCTCCCATTGCAAGAAAAACCAATCTAGTTGGCCAAACCAAATCGATAGTTTGAAGAGACATGCAAAGATATCAAATCATGCATATAAAAATTCAGAGAAGATTCAAATAATATTCATAGATAAGCTGATCATAAATCCACAATTCATCGGACGTCGGCAAACACACCGCAAAAGTGTATTACATCGAATAGATCTCCAAGAACATCAAGGAGAACTTTGTATTAAGAATCAAAGAGAGAGAAGAAGCCATCTAGCTACTAGCTATGGACCCGAAGGTCTTTGGTAAACTACTCACGCTTCATCAAAGAGGCAATGGTGTTGATGTAGAAGCCCTCCATGATCAAATACCCCTCTGGTAGGATGCCAGAAAAGGCCCCTATATGGGATCTCACGTGTATAGAATGTTGCGGCGGTGGAAAAGTGATTTCGTGGCTCCCTTGGAAGTTTTTGGCGTATTGATAATCCCCAAGTGCAGGGAATCATTGTAGAAATTTCCAAAGGTGGAAGTGATAAGTATGGAGTGTCGAACCCACAAGGAGCTAAAGGTAAGATCAATATTCTCTCAAGTCCTATGTGCCACTGACACGACTCTACGTACACCGAACGTTTGCTTCCAACTAGTTAAGAGAAATAAAACTACGTTGTGGGTATTAAGAGGATAACTTTTCATGATATTGGAGAGCTAAAATATAAAAGGAGGTGATGTTATCATAAAGTTAGAATATATTACTAAATATTATAAATAGCGAGTGTGGAATAAGGATGGATCGGTGTGCGGAATTGTCCTAGGCAATTGTTAACAAGACCGATGGTCGTCATTGCAATTTCATATGAGGGAGAGGCATAAGTTAACATACTTTCTCTTCTGGGATCATATGCACTTATGATTGGAACTCTAGCAAGCATCCGCAACTACTAAAGATCATTAAGGTAAAGCCTAATAATAGCATTAAAGTATCAAGTCCTCTTTATTCCCATACGCCATGACCCACTTATCCGTGTTTGTGTTTCAGTCACTCACGCAACACAGAAAGTAAACCATGGACATATTGCAACACCCTATAGTGGAAATATCTCACGCTTGTGCGACATGGAGGGCACCATAGGACAAGACCAAAATAAAACATGCAACTCATACCAATCTAGATCATTAATCAAACCAAAGACCAAAGATATCGACTCAAAACATCATAGGATGGCAACACATCATTGGATCATAATATGTGGTATAAAGCACCATGTTTAAGTAGGGATTACAGTGGGGCGCGGGAGTGTGGACCGCGTAAAAGAGATGAGGATGGTGATGATGATGGTGATGTCGATGAAGACGATCACCGCGGCGATGATTCCCCTCCCGATGGCACTCCGGCTTGTGCTTCCTCCTCCTTGTGCTTCCTCCTCCATGGCCTCCCCCCTGGATGGGGAGAGGTTCCCCCTCTGGTCCTTGGCCTTCATGGCGATGATGGCCCCTCCGGGATCCTTCTCCATGGCCTCCGGTGATGATGGCCCCCTCCAGCAGGGTGCCAGAGAGGGCCTAGATTAATTTTTGGTGGCTACAGAGGCTTGCGGCGGCGGAACTTCTGATCTAGGTTAATTTCTAGAGGTTTGGGTATTTACAGGAGAGGTTGCCATCGAGAACAAGTCGGGGGGGCCCACGGGTAGTCGACGAGGCACAGGGGCGTGCCCCCCACCCTCATGGGGCCCACGGGACTCCACTCCAGTAGATTTTTGATCCAGTATTTTTATATTTTCCAGAAAAATTCTCTGTTGATTTTCAGCGCATTCCGAGAACTTTTATTTCTGCACAAAAACAACACCATGGTAGTTCTACTAAAAACAACGTTAGTCCGGGTTAGTTCTACTCAAATCATACCAAAATTATATAAAACAATAGTAAACATGGCATGAATACTTCATAAATTATAGATACGTTGAAGGCGTATCAGTATCCCCAAGCTTAATTGCTGCTCACCGTCGAGTAGGTAAATGATAAAAGAAATAATTTATGAAGTGTGAATGATAGCAAGTGCACAAGTTTGATCAATGATAATTTCACTCACCTTTTCTAGCATCATTATATGTCATAATAGTAGCTCATCTCATAAAACTTTTCATGATAAAGTAACAAGCTATTCACATGTTAAAGTACAGATCATAAACTTTCTTGAAACTAACAAACTATATTCTAAGTCATCAAACAATTGCAATTCATCCTATTTTTAGGAAAGGGTCTATGTCAGAGCTTTGATTTAGCAAACTCCACATACTCAACTATCATTTAATCTTTCACAATTGCTAACACTCACGTGATATTTATGGGTTCAAAGTTTTAATCAAACACAGAGAAAGATAGGGGCTTATAGTTTTTCCTCCTAACCTTTTACCTCAAGGGTAATGTCAACAGTAATAATTTATGAAAACCTACATCCAAGTGGATATATCCAGATCGCTCCAACACAAAGTGCTTGCCAAAGGAAAAAGTGTAAAAAGGAAAGGTGGTGATCACCATGACTCTTGTATAAGGGTAGAAGATAAAAGTAAAAGATAGTCCCTTCGCAGAGGGAAGCAGAGGTTGTCATGCGCTTTTATGGTTGGATGCACAAAAATCGTAATGCAAAAGAATGTCGCTTTATATTGCCTCTTGTGATAGAGGCCTTTATTATGTAGTCCGTCGCTTTTATTTCTTCCCTATCACAAGTTCTTATAAAGCTTATTTTCTTCGCACTAATAGATCATACATATTTAGAGAGCAATTTTTATTGCATGCACCGATGACAACTTACTTGAAGGATCTTACTCAATCCATAGGTACGTATGGTCGACTCTCATGGCAAAACTAGTTTAAGGGATATTCATAAGCACAAGTAGTATCTCTACTTGGTGCAAAGAATTTTGGCTAGCATGAGGGGGAAAGGCAAGCTCAGCATGTTGCACTACTAGAAAAAGGCCTACTAATGGCGCACCAGTTTTGCCTACTAATGGCGCATCACTGGTGCGCCATTACTAGCACGCCATTAGTAATTTTTACTAATGGCGCACCACTGATGCGCCATTAGTATCTGGTATACTAATGGCGTACCACTGGTGCGCCATTAGTATAGGCTATAGTGCGCCATTAGTATAGGCCACTGGTGCGCCATTAGTATAGGCCACGGTGCGCCATTAGTATTTTTGAATTTTGAAGGCGGGAAAATAGTAGTGGCGCACCGTCTAACCCCCACCGTGCGCCATTGCTATTTTTGAATTTTGAATTTGGATCTGGATCGTGATTTTTTTGTCCATTTTTTGCTAGTTTTTTTTGCTCGTTTTTTGGCACGATATTATTTCAAATTTTGTTCCTTTTTTTGGATCTTGTACGTTCTTTTGCCGTGTTCTTTTGCTGGAGAGGAGGAGGAGGAGGTCACCGGAGAGGCGCTCGCCTACATCGCCGGAGAGGAGGAGGAGTTCGCCGGAGAGGAGTTCACCGAAGCATCGGAGAGGTGGAAGGAGAAACCATAAGAGAATGGGAGGAGAGGAGGGAGGAGGAGCTCACCAGAGAGGAGGGAGGAGAAACCGTGAGGGGAGGGGAGGGGAGGAGAGGAGGGACGAGGAGGTCCCCGGAGAGGAGGAGGAGGTCGCCGGAGAGGAGGAGGAGGTCGCCGGAGAGGAGGAGGAGGTCGCCGGAGAGGAGGAGGAGGTCGTCGGAAAGGAGGAGAAGGAGTGGAGGAGAGGAGAGGAGGAGATGGAGTGGAGGACAGGAGAGGAGGAGATGGAGTGGAGGAGGTGCGCCCAGCCATATATATACGACATAGTATTGGCGCACCGTGGGCAGGTGCGCCATTACTAACTTTTTTTTTATTTTTTTGACTTATTTTGAATTTTGAAGGCGGGAAGATACTAATGGCGCACCATGGGCCGGTGCGCCATTAGTAACTTTTTTTTTATTTTTTTGACTTATTTTGAATTTTGAAGGCGGGAAGATACTAATGGCGCACCATGGGCCGGTGCGCCATTAGTAACTTTTTTTTCTTTTTTTGACTTATTTTGAATTTTGAAGGCGGGAAGATACTAATGGTGCACCATGGGCAGGTGCGTCATTAGTAACTTTTTTTTTTATTTTTTTGACTTATTTTAAATTTTAAAGGCGGGAAGATACTAATGGCGCACCATGGGCCGGTGCGCCGTTAGTAACTTTTTTTCTTTTTTTGACTTATTTTGAATTTTGAAGGCGGAAAGATACTAATGGCGCACCATGGGTAGGTGCGCCATTAGTAACATTTTTTTTATTTTTTTGACTTATTTTAAATTTTGAAGGTGGGAAGATACTAATGGCGCACCATGGGTAGGTGCGCCATTAGTGAGTTTGAATTTTTTTGCCTCTCCAGATCTTAAAAGCCCCATATATTTTTTCTGTTAGGTTTTTGAGGATTTTGAAAATGTTTAACGGGGTTCCCCCGATTAAATTCGGATGTAACTTTTCGAGTAGATGATTTTTCATATAAAAAACTTTTTCATCCGAGTTAGTATGCAAAAGTTATGCCCATTTTTACAAATTCTCGAGAGATTTTGCAAATGAAGTCGAAATTCATATTTGCAAATTTTTCCAACAACTAGACCACATATCACATGAGAAACTTATTTTCTTTTATTTTTTTGACATTTTCATCATTTTCTTTTATTTTTTTAAAAAACTGAAAAGGCGATCCGGGGGGGGTGCATTCGGTGCAAGTGGTGGCCAAGTTACTAATGGCGCACCGTGGCATGGTGCGCCATTACTTGTTCAACTAGTAATGGCGCACCACTACCACGGTGCGCCATTAGTAGTTTTGACAAAAAAATTAAATTTTTTTTTACTAATGGCGCACCCGCGATGTGGTGCGCCATTAGTATTTGGACACTAATGGCGTACCAACACATGGTGCGCCATTAGTATATAGTAATAGCGCACCACATGTCTGGTGCACCATTAGTGTCAATTCCATCTATAGCCCTTTTCCTAATAGTGTTGGATGATCCTTGACAATATACTTTATTTCGGATATAAGAAAACATAACCCATTATGTTGTCTTCCTTGCCCAACATCAACCTTTTAGCATGTCATATTTTAATGAGTGCTCACAATTACAAAAGATGTCCAAGATAGTATATTTATATGTGAAATATCTCTTCCTTCAATATTCTTTCCTGAATTGTTCAAGTGACCAATTCTGCGTTTGCTAACTTTCAATAAGTTTACTAACTATACTTATTACGTGTGAACTCATTACTCCCCATGGTATAAGCATATGAAACATATATAAATTCATATTTATGATATTCAATTCATTCAACCATTTACTCATTAGATATACGTGAAGCACGTGAGAAAATGACAAACTACTCCAAAAGGTATAAGTGAAGAACACTGAGTAGTCAAATAATAGCCATGGGAGGATTCTTTTTTATTCAAGATTTTAGATCCAATGATTTTATTCAAACAGCAAGTAAAATTTAAAATACGCTCCAAGCAAAACACATATCATGTGACGAATAAAAATATAGCTCCGAGTAAGGTATACCAATAGTTTTGAAGACGAAAGAGGGGATGCCTTCCGGGGCATCCCCAAGCTTAGGCGCTTGAGTCTTCCTTGAGTATTACCTTGGGGTGCCTTGGGCATCCCCAATCCTAGGGTCTTTCCATTCCTTATTCTCCTCATATCGATATCTCACCCAAAGCTTTAAAACATCAATCACACAAAACTTAACGAAACTTCATGAGATAGGTTGGTATGATAAAGAGTAAACCATTCACCTTGGTAGTGTCAAAGACAAGTTTAATAATTGTTCTAACACAATGCCTACTGTACCCTATCATTTCTACAATTTATATTGAAAAATATAAGTCATAGAAACTAGAAAACAAGCAAACTATGCAATGAAAACAGAATCTGTCAGAAACAGAACGGTCTGTAATGATCTGAACAGAAACCATACTTATTCTACTCCAAAAATTATGAAATAAATTTGTGTACGTGAGGAATTTGTATATTAATCTTCTGCGAAAAGAATCAACTCAAAATCACTCTTCTGTAAAAAATGGCATCTATTATCGTGAGCGCAAAGTTTCTGTTTTTTACAGCAAGATTGCAAAGACTTCACCCATGTCTTCCCAAAGGTCTTACTTGGCACCTTATTGAAACAAAAAGCTATAAAACATGCTTACTACAGTATATTCATCTTGTAAACACACAAAAAAACAATAATGATAAATATGGGGTTGTCTCCCAACAAGCGCTTTTCATTAATGCCTTTTAGCTAGGCATATTGATTTCATTGATGCTCACATAAAAGAAAAGAATTGAAACATAAAGAGAGCATCATAAAGAATATGACTAGCATATTTAAATCTAACCCAATTCCTATGCCTAGGGATTTCGTGAGCACATAATTTATAGGAACAAGAATCAACTAGCATAGAAAGGCAAAACAAGTATAACTTCAAAACTTTAAGCACATAGAGAGGAGACTTGATATTATTGTAAATCTTACAAGCATGTATTCCTACCTCATAATAATTTTCATAGGCATCATGAATGAATTCAACCATATAACCATCACATAAAGCATTATTTTCATGATCTAAAAGCATAGAAATTTTCTACTCTCCACATAAGCAAAATTCTTCTCATTCGGAATAGTGGGATCACTAATTCCTAAAGTTGACACTCTTCCAAACCCCTTTAGATGATAGTATTATTCATACTCCAAAAGATATAAGTGAAGTTCATGGAGAATTCTTCAATTAATATAGACTAACCAATATCCAAGCTCAAAATATGTAAGTGAAGCACACGAAGCATTCTATAAAACCATACACAAAGAACAAAAATCATGTGAACAAAACAAAAACTGAGGTATACCGATACTTGTTGAAGAAGAAAGAAGGGATGCCAACCGGGGCATCCCCAAGCTTAGATGCTTGAGTATCCTTTGAAATATTTAATTGGGGTGCCTTGGGCATCCCCAAGCTTGAACTCTTTCGTCTCTTTATTCTTCTCACATCAGTAGCTCCTCGTTCTTCGAACACTTCATCCACAAAAACTTAACAAGAACTTTGTGAGATCCGTTAGTGTAATAAAGCAAACTACCACTTTAAGGTACTGTAATAAATTCATTATTTATTTATAATGATGTTAAAACTAATGTATTACAACTTCTCTATGGTTCATACCCCCCGATACTAGCCATAGATTCATCAAAATAAGCAAACAACACACGAAAAACAGAATCTGTCAAAAACAGGACAATCTGTAGTAATCTAGAAGTTTAGTAAACTTATGTAACTCCAAAAATTCTAGAAAAAATATAAAAATTTAAACAATTTGTACAGAATTAATGTGCAAAACGTTTCAGACCCATTTGACCTTCCAGTAAAAAAAATGTAAAATCACGCGCTACAGCCAAAGTTTCTATTTTTGTTCTGCACATAGTAAACAAGCAATCTAATCATCCTAAAACCAACGCTTGGCACATTATTTTTATAATACAATGGATATACACAACGGGATTATTATTTACAGAGAAACTTCCATGAAAAATTCTACATTGTTTCCATGAGCATGAACACAAGTGCTCAAGGTCGACCCTCACTTCTTCAATGCATAACTTTCCAGTCACTTCTCTTTTTGAAAAACTTTTTAGGCATGAGAGGCAAGTAAATTTTTTTGGTATTTTTATTCTATAAATTTTGTTTGTATGTTTCACCCACAACTGAATAGAAACAAAAAGGAAAATAAAATCTACTTAGTGAAGAAAGCAAACAAGCACACACGAGAATATCAACCTCATGCTATTGCTCCCCGGCAACGGCGCCAAAAAAGAGCTTGATAATCCCCAAGTGCAGGGAATCATTGTAGCAATTTACAAAGGTGGAAGTGATAAGTATGGAGTGTCGAACCCACAAGGAGCTAAAGGTAAGATCAATATTCTCTCAAGTCCTATCTACCACTGATACGACTCTACGTACACCGAACATTTGCTTCCAACTAGATACGAGAAATAAAACTACGTTGTGGGTATGAAGAGGATAACTTTGCATGATATCAGAGAGCTAAAATATAGAAGTAGAGTGTGCAATAAAGTTAGAATATATTACTAAAATTATAAATAGCGAGTGTGCAATAAGGATGGATCGGTGTGAGGAATTGTCCTAGGAAATTGTTAACAAGACTGGTGGTCTCCATTGCAATTTCATATGAGGGAGAGGCATAAGATAACATACTTTCTCTTCTTGGATGATATGCACTTATGATTGGAACTCTAGCAAGCATCCGCAACTACTAAAGATCATTGAGGTAAAACCCAACCATAGCATTAAACTATCAAGTCCTCTTTATTCCCATACGCCATGTCCCACTTATCCGTGTTTGTGTTTCAGTCACTCACGCAATGTAGAAAATAAGTAAACCATGGACATATTGCAACACCCTACAACGGAAATCCCTCACGCTTGCGCGACAGGGAGGCAACATAGGACAGCACCAAAATAAAACATACAACTCATACCAATCTAGATCATCAATCAACCCAAAGACAAAGGATATCTACTCAAAACATCATAGGATGGCAACACATCATTGGATCATAATATGTGGCATAAAGCACCATGTTTAAGTAGGGATTACAGCGGGGGTGCGGGAGTGTGGACCGCGTAAAAGAGATGAGGATGGTGATGTCGATGAAGACGATCACCGCGGTGATGATTCCCCTCCCGATGGCACTCCGGCATCACCGAGAGAGAGGAGGAGAAGTTCTCCCCCTTGTGCTTCCACCTCCATGGCCTCCCCCCTGGATGGGGAGAGGTTCCCCCTCTGGTCCTTGGCCTTCATGGCGATGATGGCCCCTCCGGGATCCTTCTCCATGGCCTCCGGTGATGATGGCCCCTCCGGCAGGGTGCCAGAGAGGGCCTAGATTGATTTCTCATGGATACAGAGGCTTGCGGCGCTGGAACTTCCGATCTTGGTTAATTTCTAGAGGTTTGGGTATTTATAGGAGAGGTTGGCGTCGAGAACAAGTCAGGAGGCCCCACGGGTAGTCCACGAGGCACAGGGGCGCGCCTAGGGGGGCGACCCCACCCTCGTGGGGCCCATGGGACTCCCCTCCGGTAGATTTTTGTTCCAGTATTTTTATATTTTCCAGAAAAATTCTTCGTTGATTTTCAGCGCATTTCGAGAACTTTTATTTCTGCACAAAAACAACACCACGGTAGTTCTGTTGAAAACAGTGTCAGTCCGGGTTAGTTCTACTCAAATCATACCAAAATTATATAAAACAATAGTAAACATGGCATGAATACTTCATAAATTATAGATACGTTGAAGACGTATCAGGTATTGAGAATATATAGGAGGAAGATCTAGATCAGGAGTCACCGGGGGGCCCACAAGGTCGGGGGCGCGCCCTCCACCCTTACGGTCGCCTCGTGGCTCTTATGACTTGCACTCCAAATCTTCTAGGTGTCTTCTAGTCCAAGAAAAATCATCGCAAAAATTTTATTCCGTTTAGTATTCCTTTTCTGCGAAACTCTAAAACAATGAAAAACAGGACCTGACACTGGGCTCTAGGTTAATAATTTAGTCCCAAAAATCATATAAAATAGCATATTAATGCACATAAAACATCCAAAACAGATAATATAGTAGCATGGAACAATAAAAAAATTATAGATACGTTGGAGACGTATCAAGCATCCCCAAGCTTAATTCCTGCTGGTCCTCGAGTAGGTAAATGATAAAAACAGAATTTTTTGATGTGGAATGTTACCTAACATATTTATCCATGTAATTTTCTTTATTGTGGCATGAATGTTCAGATCCGTATGATTCAAAACAAAAGTTTAATATTGACATAAAAACTATAATACTTCAATCATGGCCAAAGAAAGTTTATCCCTACAAAATCATATAGTCTGGGCATGCTCCATCTTCATCACACAAAATATTCAAATCATGCACAACCCCGATGACAAGCCAAGCAATTGTTTCATACTTTTGATGTTCTCAAACTTTTTCAACTTTCACGCAATACATGAGTGTGAGCCATGGACATAGCACTATAGGCGAAATAGATGGTGGTTGTGTGATGACCCACAAGTATAGTGGATCTATCGGAGTCTGTTCGATAAGTAAGAGTGTCGAACCCAACGAGGAGCAGAAGGAAATGACAAGTGGTTTTCAGTAAGGTATTGTTTGCAAACACTGAAATTATCGGAAACAGATAATTTTGTGATAAGGTAATTCGTAATGGGTAACAAGTAACAAAAGTAAACAAGGTGCAGCAAGGTGGCCCAGTCCGTTTTGTAGCAAAGGACAAGCCTGGACGAACTCTTATACAAACCAAAGCGCTCCGAGGCACATGGGAATTATTGTCAAGCTAGTTTTCATCATGCCCACATGATTCGCGTTCGTTACTTTGATAATTTGATATGTGGGTGGACCGGTGCTTGGGTGCTATCCTTACTTGGACAAGCCTCCCACTTATTATTAACCCCTCCCGCAAGTGTCCGCGACTAGAAAGAAGAATTAAGGTAAACCTAACCATAGCCTGAAACATATGGATCCAAATCAGCCCCTTACGAAGCAACACATAAACTAGGGTTTAAGATTCTATCAATCTAGCAACCCATCATCTACTTATTACTTCCCAATGCCTTCCCCTAGGACCAAATCATGGTGAAGTGTCATGTAGTCGACATTCACATAACACCACTAGAGGAGAGACAACATACATCTCATCAAAATATCGAACGAATACCAAATTCACATGATTACTTATAACAAGACATCTCCAATGTCCTCAGGAACAAACGTAACTACTCACAAAGCATATTCATATTCATAATCAGAGGGGTATTGAATAGCATTAAGGATCTGAACATGTGATCTTCCACCGAATAAGCCAACTGCAGAGACGGCCAATTCCTGAAGATTGGAACCCCATTCCATTTATTCCCAGTTTAAAATACAGTGCTTTCAATGTTGTTAGGGACTACGTGCATATATTCCCATCATGGGAAGATTATAGTGAAGACAAACACCATTTTCACATCTTCCTGTCCAACTTACGTGTAAGTGCTCTTATTCATGGTTATTATTTTCTTGTTTTCTGCTGATCGAACACATCAATGATTTACATTACATTGTTGCAACTAGGTGAGGGTCAATGTGGATAGTCATGACGAGCAAAGCTTGCTTGTGCTTTTCAAGGAAGCATTGCAGCAGTATCGGTGTTACCTGAGGAAATCACACTTTGATGGCAAGTCTATAAACGAATTTCCGGTGAAGTCTCCTGTGCTAAATTTAGAAGACATTGAATGGAAAAACCTTGTTATGCACTGGTCTCGTTCCCAGGATGAGGTACTGTCTATTAAATCACATGACAATTTGAACTTCTACTTTTCTGCATATGCCTTACGGATCTTTTTTGCAAGAAATCAGCTCGAAGAAGAATTCCGGTTTGAAAAGAACGACAGGATATCGCAAATATGCTGCCCGTTGCTTTGCTCTTGTTAGTACCTGTTGTCCTGTATCACTGTACTTGCATACATACCTGGTTCATTATGTGACAGCAGTATGCAGGATAGCTTGGTTCTCAATTGTGTGCTCCAAATTATCTAATCTGTATGAATGGTTACATTAGTGTAGAATATATCCAATGCCAATGCATTTTTTTAGCTCTGCATTGTTCTTGTAAGTACATGCTGTCCTTTATTAGTGTACTTATATTCACAGGTAGTTGTTCATGTACCATCACTCTGCAGCTTATTTTCCTTTGCCCTCCATTTTCTACACATCAGATCTATATTTACTCTTACCATAAGGTTGGTACTGAAGAAGTTTAGCTGTGCATTGCTCTTGGTTGTGCCTTTTGCCTGTATCGCTGCACATACATTCATAGCTACTTGGTTATGTAGCATCACTCTTCATCTTATCTTAAATATTCTCCATTTTTTCGTATATTATCACATCTATATTTACTCTTAACAAAATGTAGAATAAAGGCAATGCTTATGAAGAACATTCTGTGGTAAACTTCTTGAATTCCCCCCCCCCATCAGCATGGACAAGGGCTTTATAGAGCCTGTCTTCACCAGTATTGTAAGTTTGTCCTTCTCAAGCCTTCAAACTTTGTTGTGTATATTTGGTTAGGCATGACTGCAACAGCTGTTTATTTTTGGTGTTTGCATCAAATTGCATGTTTAAAGTTTATTATGTAGTTCATAAACAAAAGTTTGGCCTTCTCAATTTATGTTTTCAGTTGTACAACCAAGTTCCTTCTTCATACCATGTAAATTAAACTATACAGAGCAAGTGATCTTCTTTTGCACTGCATGTATGCTTCTGTTCTTCATCCGTAATCCAGTGGTGTGGTGAACCTACCCACTACAACACAATGTCATATTCTGCAATGTCTTAACTATGAACAATGTCATATCATTCTACTATTATTTAAACTGCCTCTTTATTTGCCAATCTGAAATGGGATAAATTGACAGCACACTAACCATTGATACTTATGAGTTCTTTATCTGTAATCCAGTGGTGTCATGAAGCTGCCAACTCCTTCACAATGTCAATTCCTACCATGTCTTGACCTGAACAATACCATATTGTGTTAATGCAATTTTAAACTGTGTCACTTTATTCGTCAGTAAGAAATGTGATGAATTGTCAGCACTGATACTTTATGTGCAAAACCTGTCATATGTCTGCTTGTTTATCTTTCAGAGAGAGGAAGATATAAGTGTTGAACAAGCGCAGTCTCATCATCTTGCTCAGCTGCTTACCTTTCTTGAACTCTATTGAAGTGTTGTCGGTTTTGTATATTATTTTGTTGGCGTGTTTATTTGCACTGGTGGCGATCTTTGATACCCAGTGTATGTAATCTGCTGTCTGCTTGTGCTTTATTATCATAGTGGCGAACTTTGATGCCCAATGGATGTAATATGCCGTAATTTCTTTATTGTATAGTCTAGGTTTTTTATTATTCCCGATGCTGCAGTTATTTTACTGTATATATATCCTGTCTTCGCAGTAAACCGACCAAACCATAAAATTACGGTACATAATCGGGCTGTCATGCAATCGCGATGTATGATCCGCATGATGGGCCCCGTCAAACTGGCCCACTAGTAGATTCGGGCCTTTAATAGGCCGAGTAACCCCCGGCCATTTTTTCGCAAGAAAACTCAATGGGCTTTTAGGAGGCTGAGAAGTAGGCTGGGCCTGAAACGTGTCGAATAGCTCACGGGCCAGTGGCAGTCCGAAATGGACCCCGGCCCATGATTGTGCGAATCAATTCACGGGCTTTTAATAGGCCAAAGTTGTCTCGTTCCTTGTTTGGCCCAATCAGATATCGGCTGCGAGCAGGCCGGATGCAAACCGGGCCGTAGTTAGGCCCAACTATATGACGGGCTTTTAACAGGCGGAAATTAATATAGGGCCGAAATGTTAAATGGGCCCTTAATAGGCCGAAACTAATATCAGGCCAAATTACTAAATGGGCCTTTAGCAAGTGGGCCCAAAAGCATAGCGTCCAGTCAACGGGCCAAATCTGATATGGGCCATAATTGAGCCCAAAGCCTCTTAAAGGGTCGGACCTGATCTGGGCCCCGATTTGGCCCAGAAAGTGGGAGGCTTTTAACGGGCCGATCTTATATGGGCCATTACTAGGCTCGGAACGTGGCAGGCCATTAGTGGACCGGATCAATTATGGGCCGGCATTTGGCCCAAAACATGGCAGCCAGTTAATGGGCCGGCCTACTAGGGTCCTCAAAATCTTGTGGGCCTACAGCTGGGCCAGTCCATTAAGGTCAGCAAAATCTCGTGGGCCTTTAGCTGGGCTAGCCCATTATGATCCGCAAGAATTTTGTGGGCCTTTACCTGGGCCGGCCCATCATGGCACACAAAAATCTTGTGGGCCTTTACCTGGGTCGGCCTATTATGGCCCGCGAAATCTTGTGGGCCTTTAACTGGGCCGGCACGTTATGGGCCGCCAAATCATGTGGGCCTTTAGTTGGGCCGGCCCATTTAAACTTGATTGGCTGTGCCACGTGTCGACGTATCATAGGCGCCTTCTGTCCAATGAGTGGATGACATTTGTCCCAACGATGAGCCGACACGTGTTTCCTCCAGCCAATGATGATTTTACACGTGGAAAATCCCCATTGGTCGGGGCTGTTAACGGGTTATCGGATCCAAAACCCAACCCGATAGCTTAACGGCGTTCCGTTACGGTGGATGCCACGTGTCGGCCACCCTTGATGAAAGCACTTCTGTGACGCGCGATTTATCGTCATGGAAGTGGACACTTCCATGATGATAATTTTGGTAATGTCATCGAACACTTCTACGACAGCACAGGTATGACTATCTTGATTCTGTCATAAAGTTGTCATGGATGTACATGCATGACAAAAAACGCGACCTACTATGACAAACACGTATCATCACAGAAGTGTATTTTTTTGTAGTTGAGTGAAGAGCAATCCTCTCACTCGGGGGCTTAGCTGCGATCACGTACTCGCCTACATTTCAAAACATACTCTGAGTGAAGAGCAGTCCTCTCACTCGGGGGCTTAGCTGCGATCCCGTACTCGCCTAAGTTTCAAAACATACTCCGAGTGAAGAGTAATCCTGTCACTCGGGGGCTTAGCTGTGATCCCGTACTCGCCTAAGTTTCAAAACATACTCCTAGTGAAGAGCAATCCTCTCACTCGGGGGCTTAGCTACGATCCCGTACTCACCTAAGTTTCAAAACATACTCCGAGTGAAGAGCAATCCTCTCACTCGGGTGCTTAGCTGGGATCTCGTACTCGCCTAAGTTTCAAAACATACTCC
>NC_041387.1:614657391-614657827 GCF_002162155.2 Triticum dicoccoides | reverse complement strand
AACATACTCCGAGTGAAGAGCAATCCCGTCACTCGGGGGCTTAGCTGCAAACCCGTACTCGCCTAAGTTTCAAAACATACTCCGAGTGAAGAGCAATCCTGTCACTCGGGGACTTAGCTGCGATCCGTACTCGCCTAAGTTTCAAAAAACACAACGAGGCACACCTTGAGCTACACCACAAGTACAATGTCTGGATGCACTCTGAGATGCGCCACAAGTACAACATCGACTTCGAGTGAAGAGCTGCCCTCTCACTCGGAGACTCAGTTGTGATCTTAGATTCGCTTAAACCAAGAAAATCAAAGAACATTGGAGACAAAGCAATTGCATTCAGATAAAACAACCAAGTTCCGATAAATCTAGCAGATTTCAGCGCCAAAAGAAAAAGTATTCGACCATCAAGCTCGAAGGAGTTTTAAAAATTACAATATCACTC
>NC_041387.1:614654724-614657139 GCF_002162155.2 Triticum dicoccoides | reverse complement strand
TTTTCACTCGAGAGGAGGACTTGCTGGCTCGAAAAAGGCGTCCAGGTTAATACCGTCTGCGATGCGAGTGGCCGCGTCAATGACGGTATCCATGAAAGATTGAAATTGATGCTTCTTGGTGTTAGCCACCTGGAGAGCCTTCAACTTCTCTTCCTTGACGTCATTACAATGAACGCGGACGAGTGATAGAGCCACATCAGCACCGCAGCACGCCACTGACATCTTACATGCCTACACTAGGTCAGGGATGCTGTTGAGTCAAGTCATCAGTGACTCGAGGTCATTCAGAAGTACATCCTCTAGCCAACGCTCCTTGTCGACCCATGACATTGCAACTTCCAGTTGGGCAACATAGTCCAAGACGCTGGCAAGACGAGATTCCAGTCACAACACATTCATGGCAGCTTCATCCTTGATGGAGGAGTTGATAGGGTCTAGTCCTGTCTCGATCCGCCTAGTTTCCTCCTCAATATAATGACAGAATTCTGCACGCACAGAAAAGTGATGAATTGGCGGCAATGGGGTGATAAAGTTTTTAGCAATCAATCGGATAAAGGAATGTACCTTCAAGCATGTGAAACATCTTCTTGGTGAGACTACCTAGATAAGTTTTGAGCTCGTCCCTCTTCTTTGTAAAGCCACTTCTCCTCCTTCAGCTGCACGACCTCTTTATTCGCCTCGTCAACAACAGTTTTTAGCTTGGCATTCTCATCTTCTAACTTTCTGACTAAAGCCAGCTTCCGCTCGGCAAGTTCAGTCTTCTCACGCGTCGTCTTGTGTGCAGCTGCAAGGTCAAGGTCCTTTTGCTCCAGAGCCTGCTTCATTTTGTCTAAAGAAATAACATTCTTCAGACAAGCTTTGAGTTGACGATTTTCATTACGCACATCTGTTCGAGTGGAATCACTCGGTTCAAAGGATGGAAAGGGAAAATAACAAGGCATACAGTCGACGAGTCATTACCTCTCATGCTTGCCACTTCATCTTGAGCCTTCTTCAAGTTCTCCTTGGCCAGATCCAGGTCGAGCTTGAGTTGGATTTTCTCCTATTCCACAACAGCATACTGAGTCCCAAGCTCACAGGATTTCTGCAAATAATAACAAGACAAGTCAGTCGACAGTTACTTCTGAATGGAAAAGTGCAAGAGTAAATTACATAGCAAAAGAGTTCTAAGACCGCTGCCGAATCAAACATCGAACAGCAATCTCGGGGACTACACCCAGTGGGTGCACTTCGCGTGCCCCCACTGGTTACATTTCCCACTTAGCATGGTCAGCCCAGCTCGAGTGGAAGGAGTAAAACAACAACAACACCATTGGTTCTCAGACCACCATCGACTGCCTGCAGTCGACCGCGGTCTCAGGGACTACACCCAGTGGGTACACTTAGCGTGCCCCCACTGGTTCAGTTCCCACTCGACACGACCTGTCTAAGTCGAGTGGAAGTACTACAAGGAAACATTTTGAAAAGACCCCCGCCGAATCAGACATTCAACGACGGTCTCGGAGACTACACCTAGTGGCTGCACTCAGCGTGCCCCCACTGGACCAAGATCTCACTCGAACATGATCTGGTCGACTCGGGTGAAAGGAAAACACCCAGTGGGTGAGCAGATGCAAGGTGCAAACTCATGATAGATGTATGAACATCTTACGAATAATAAAGCAGCAGTTCGCACGAAGCATATCCCAGAAGAACAAGGGTCAAGATAGAAAAACCAATCGGAAATCAACTTACAATCCCTCTTACTCGGACATTGGCTTGAAGAGCAGAGCTAGCATCATAGGCGGCCTTGCTAGTGTCATACACCACCTTCAGTCGGTCCATCATCAGACCTACCTGAATCATGGCCTCCTTGGCAGCTCCTACTTGGTCCTCTGGGACGGGATGCATAGCAAACATAAGAGATGATGGAACAGGTAACGGGGCTGGCGGACTAGAAGCCTGAACTTGCGCAATCATTTCTGGAGCCTGAGCAGTCGACGCTGAAGGTTGGTCAGTCGACAAAGGATTGGCAAAAGAGACTGAAGCCAGTACTAGATCGTTGATTTGTTGGACCACAGGTTCAGATGCCGAGCGAGGCGTTCCGGCTTCGAGCACCCTCTTGATCAAAGTTCTGCCTCTCCTCCCAGCATTCTACAGAGGTACATCCTCATCATCATCATGAGGGAGCTGGATAATATTCATTGATGCTGCAAGCATACGACAGTGAAATTTTAGTCGACCCAAAAAAAGCTCAGTGACAGAGCATAGGCGCATTTATAAACCATACCTGCCCGAGAGGTGGCCGCATCCGCTGTTTCCGCATCACCAGGCTCCTCGTTAATGTCCATGGATGTCACAGAAGTAGCAGCACTGAAAGTTCCAGAGTTCACTCGGTCAAGCAAGCAAATGAGTCCACAATAACACAAAAGAACC
>NC_041387.1:614652075-614654127 GCF_002162155.2 Triticum dicoccoides | reverse complement strand
GTGAAAACCTGCAAGACAAAAGTTAGGGATATGCGTTGGATCCAAGAACAACCACAAAACAATGGAAAGAACACTCGGATAGTTGAATCTGACCTCTCTTGGAGCATTGTTGGCATCGAATGTCAGAATCCTCCTGGACCCCCTAGGGTTTTCCTTGTTGCCAGTAATGCCCCAGAGTCATTGAGCCATCGTCTCCTCGTCAACCTCCTCTGGGTGGGTTCAAGCGGTGTCCTCTGGACTCGAGTACATCCACATGGGCTGGTCACGGGCCTGCAAGGGCTGGATCCGTCGATTAAGGAATACCTCCAACAGATCCATACCCGTCACCCCACCTTTAACCAACTCAACGATGGCCGCGACCAGCATTCATACCTCCTCCTTCTCCTCCGGAGCTACAACTAGTGAACGAGGGGTGCAAAGTCTCTCCATAGTGAAAGGAGGATGACCAATCGACTGGCGAGGAGTGGAAATGTCCTTGCAATAGAACTAGGTTGACTGCCATCCCCTAACTGACTCGCGAAAGGTCACGGGAGGAAAAGAAGTCCTACCTCTCATTTGGATCACTAACCCCCACACATCTGGATCACATGCGTCCTTTCGTCATCTGGGTTAGCTTTCTTGACCGTCTGAGAACGACAAGTGAATATGTGCTTGAGAGACCCTAGTGTGGCTGACATCCCAAGAAGTTTTCGCACATTGAAACAAATGCGGCGAGATAGGCGACTGTGTTGGGTGGAAAGTGGTGGATCTGGGCACCAAAGAAGTTCAAAAAGCCTCGAAAGAATGGATGTGGAGGCAGAGAAAAACCTCGCTCGACATGGTTGGTGAGAAGAACGCGCTCTCCCTCGCGTAGCTAGGGATCGGATTCATCCCTCGGCAGCCTCCAGGACCCATGAGCAATCAGGCCATCATGGGCAAGATTCTCCAGGTCCTGCTTTACTACATTGGAGCGGATCCAGTCCCCCTGGATCCAGGCAGGCCGCAAGCCAGACTATGATGATGAAGCCCTCGTCATCTTCTTGCCCTTCATCGCCGCCGTCACCTTCTTAGCGCGCTCCAAGGCCGCAGTATTCTCCTTCACCATTGCGGTGGAGCTTGAGGGAGCCGAGCGAGGGCGTGAACATCAGAGAGAAACGAGGCAGAGAAGAAGAGAGAAAGGGGATCGAATGAAGTGTACAATGCCTCGCATCAGCCTCGGTGCTATTTATGGGACTACTTCCAAGTGGCTGACCCATGGACCCAAGAAATCTTATCACATCTTGTCACAGGCGCTGGCTCGATACGTGGCAAAAAAGGCGGCACAAAAATCAAGGAGTCTCTATCTAATTCTTTCCGTTTACTGCACCACGCCGCGTCCGGTGCACTTCTCTGAAATTTCGAATCCCACAAGATTCGGAGACCGCAGAGCATTCAATCGCGTCGAAGATTTACGCTCTGATTCACTCAAAGACTTACTGCATAGTTCACTCGGCGATCTCAACAACCAGAATCGATCGAGGCGACTAAGGCAACGTTAAAAATACCAGTGTGCTTCCCAGATTCCCATGAAGTGCCTCTGAAGCATTGGATTGAATTGGAACCAACTTCAACCCTTCTTCACTCGGACCTCAATACATTCGGGTGCTAATGATGATGACATGTACCTAGGGTAGGGTGTTAGGCCTGACCTAGACACCCTACCACTATTAGGGAAAAGCTTATAGACAGACGCCTACTAGTAGCGCGCTATATTACCCTGCGCTACTGCTAGTTACTGGTAGCGCGTGGCCAAAAAAACACGCTACTAATAAATATTTTTGGGTGTTCCCCGTGAACAGACCATAGTAGTAGCGCGGGTTAGAAAATCTGCGCTACTACTATGTGGATAGCTGTAGCGTAGGTGAGGCGCCCGCGGTACTAGTATACTCCCACCCCACCTCACCCCACCAACCGTCCCACTCCACCGTCCACCTGCCCCGTTTATCTCAAAAAAATAACCACCCAACCCCCGATCCAGATCCCCTCCACCACAGGCCTCCTTCCACCTCCTCTTCCATGCCACTCACCCATCCC
>NC_041387.1:614643084-614650483 GCF_002162155.2 Triticum dicoccoides | reverse complement strand
CGCTGCCGGTCGCCCCCGCGCCGCTGGCCGCCAGATCCGGCAAGCCCGCGGTCGGATTCCATCGTCCCGTCCCCGCCGCCAGCCATCTCTATAGTCGTCTCCACCGGCTCTGGCCACACCGCCCGCCGGCCGCCGCAGCTCCTCCGGTCGCCGCCACGTCGTCCTCCGCAGCCCCGCGCCTCCCCGGCCCTGCGCCGCCGGAGCACGCCGGACCTCGGCTTGGCTCCCCCCCGGACCTCGCTGCCGGTGCCGCCCCTCGCCGGTTTCTCCCCGTCAAGCTCCGGCCGCTGTGCCGCTCGTCACCGACGAACCTCGACTTCCGTGCCCCGAAAACCCTAGATCTGTTTTTCGGGAGGTAAAATTCGTCCAAGTCCCTAGTTTCTTGCATATTCTGTTGCTATCTTTGACCTGCTGTAACTTCTTGCATACTGCTCCGTTTCCTGCGTGTAATATACCAGAAAGTTCGTTGTGAGATGCTCTACATTTCATTTCATTGCATAATGTTCATTTGAGTCCATCTTGATGCCTGAATCATCATTGCAAGTGTGCTATATAATGTTATCTTCTGTCTGTTAACAGAACATGCTCATTTGTCATTTTTGCCATGTTTGATGTGTGCATCCTATGAGGTTGATGTCTACATGTGTTTTGTTCTACATCATGCCATCTTTACAGGGGTGTATCACATGTATTTTTGTGATTAATGTGGTGACTAGAACAAGCATGCAAACTAGGCTTCGTGATGCTGCTGATTTCAGTCCCTGTTCTGCTGTTATTTTTATGCCATGTAAACTTGATGCTACAGAGAGATCCAAGCATATTTTGAGATACTTCAGTAAGAATGTTTTTAACATATGGTTATTCTCTATCCATTCATGCCCTGTTTGAAATTGTGGAGTAGTCTAGCATGTCATTTTCTTGCTCTACTTTTGCTATAAAATGTTTCTTTACAGATTGTTTACCTGTTATTCAATTTTGCCAAGGTTGTTGTAGTTGATCCTTGCATGCTATGAACTTGTTCTTGCCTTGGTTAGTTTCATAAACATGTCTTCTTGCTGATGCTATGCTTATCTTGTCATGCAATGACTTGTGGTGAGTGAATCGAGCTCGTGAAGTAGTGTACTTGCTGTTGCTGTTTTGCTAGGTTGAATCTGTTATTTCGTGATGCTATGTAAACCTGCTGCTACTAGTCATTATATGCATAATCTGGAGATGTTCACTAAGGATGTTTTGTTATACATATCTTTATCTATCCATCCATGCCCCTGGTTGCATTTATAGCTAGCTGTAGCTTGTTGTGATCATCCTCCAAAGTTGCTAAATAATGTTGTTGTCAGCATGTTAACATTAAGTTCAGTTTTGCCATGTGTTTTTCTAGTGATCCATGGATCCTATTAACTTGATATTGCCATGCTTAGCTTCAGAAACATGTCTCCTTATTGTTGATCACCTTGCCATGCCATGTAATGCTCTATGGTGAGTGGTACAAGCTCACCAACATGCCTACTTATTGTTGTTCCTGCCATGCTTAAATCTGTATTATAATTTGCCATGTTTACATGGGTGCCATCATATTTTATGTGCCCTTTTGGCTCATGGTCAGTAAAGGACTTTTGTTCTGTGAAATTAGTAGATTCATTACATGCCTTTGTTTGCCATGTTAAGTTCCTGTAACATGTTGTTTGATATCTCTAAACATTGCAACCTGATGTTATTTCTGCTAAGCCTGAAACTATTATTATTTGCAATCTTGCCATGTGTGTTTGAGCATGTTCTAGTGATTTCTGGAGATAGCTCAGTGTTCATGTTTTGTTAAGCTTCACCTGTACATCATGTCCATGCCTTTTGTTTTCTTGTTGAGGTCCTGTAGCATGTTATTTTGATGCTTGCAAGATGCCTAGTTGTTGTTTTGGATAGCTTGTCCTTTAAAATTAGAGTGTATGTGTTGAACTGTTGCTCCGTTTTGAGTGTGCTCTATATGAAACTTGCTTGATTTTGCATGTAGTTTCAAATTATCATGTTGAATCCTTGTTTTGAGTGGTTGCTTGATGTTTGTATGCATTATGCATCAATGCCATGTTTAACTTGTTTTGCTCATATCTTCTAGGCCGTAGCTCCGAACTAAATGAACTTTATATGTAACTTGACTAGAATCTCGTGTAGATCATCTTGGTGCAACTTAACTTGCTGTTTAACAACTTGAACATAATGTTTATTCATATCTGGACCAATTTCGAAATTTGCAAATGAGGACTTACCGGAATTGTTATATGTTGATTCCGGCCTCATTTAAACTTGCCATGATGTGTTGCTCTTGTTTGCATCATCTCTTGCCATGAGTAGCTTCATTTAGTCTTGTCTTGCATCATGCTTGTTGTGCATCATGTCTTGTCTATGTGTGGTGTGTTTACCATGTTGTGTGCTTCTTCTCGATAGTTCCCGTTTCGTTGCGCTCGTGAGGATTCGTTCGTCTATGCTTAGTTCGTCTTCGTGGTTTCATCTTCTTCATGGACTCGTTCTTCTTCCTAGCGGGATTTCAGGCAAGATGACCGTCACCTAGGATCTCATTACTATCATTGCTATGCTAGTTGCTTCGTTCTATCGCTATGCTGCGCTACCTATCTTTTGCTCTTCAAGCCTCCCAAATTGCCATGTCAGCCTCTAACCTTTTTCACCCTTCCTCGAAAACCATTGCTTGGCTATGTTACCGCTTTTGCTCAGCCCCTCTTATAGCATTGCTAGTTGCAGGTGAAGTTGAAGATTGCTCCATGGTGGACAGGATTTTGGCTGGGATATCACAATATCTCTTATATTATTAATGCATCTATATACTTGGTAAAGGGTGGAAGACTCGGCCTTATGCCTGGTGTTTCGTTCCACTCTTGCCGCCCTAGTTTCCGTCATACCGGTTTTATGTTCCCGGATTTTGCGTTCCTTACGCGGTTGGGTGATTTATGGGACCCCCTTGACAGTTCGCTTTGAATAAAACTCCTCCAGCAAGGCCCAACCTTGGTTTTACCATTTTCCTCACCACCACCTATTTTTTCCCTTGCGAGTCGCTCTCTCGAGGGTCATCTTTATTTTAGCCCCCCGGGCCAATGCTTGCCTAAGTGTTGGTCCGAATCGGGCCGCCTGCGGGGCCACCTCGGGGAAACTCGAAGTTTGGTTTTACTCGTAACATGTCTCATCCGGTGTTGCCCTGAGAACGAGATATGTGCAGCTCCTATCGGGATTGTCGGTGCATCGGGCGGTCTTGCTGGTCTTGTTTTACCATTGTCGAAATGCTTGTAAACCAGGATTCTGAGTCTGATCGGGTCATCCTGGGAGAAGGTATATCCTTCGTTGATCGCGAGAGCTTATCATGGGCTAAGTTGGGACACCCCTGCAGAGTTTAAACTTTCGAAAGCCGTGCACGCGGTTATGTGGCAGATGGGAATTTTTTAATGTCCGGTTGTAGATAACTTGACACCAGATCCGAATTAAAACGCATCAACCGCGTGTGTAGCCGTGATGGTCTCTTTTCGGCGGAGCCCGGGAAGTGAACACGGTTTTGGGGTTATGTTTGACTTAAGTAGGAGTTTCAGGATCACTTCTTGATCATTGCTAGCTTCACAACCGTTCCATTTGCTCTCTTCTCGCTCTCTTTTGCATATGTTAGCCACCATATATGCTTAGTCGCTGCTGCAACCTCACCACTTTACCCCTTCCTTACCCTTTAAGCTTTGCTAGTCTTGATATCCATGGTAATGGGATTGCTGAGTCCTCGTGGCTCACAGATTACTACAACAACAGTTGCAGGTACAGGTTATGCGATGATCATGACGCGAGAGTGATGTGTGCTTGTTTTGGAGTTCTTCTTCTGCTTCTTCTTCGATCAGGGGATAGGTTCCAGGTCGGCAGCCTGGGCTAGCAGGGTGGATGTCGTTTGAGTTTCTGTTTGTGTTTCATCCATAATCAGATGGTGCTCTTATGTAAGATGATGTTGTATTCATGTGGCATTGTATGCCTTTTGTATGTATCCCCATCTATTACGTAATGTTGATGTAATGATATCCACCTTGCAAAAGCGTTTCAATATGCGGTTCTATCCTTGGTGGGACCTTCGAGTCTCTTTAGGATAGTATCGCATATTGGCATGACAAGTTGGTATCAGAGCCTCGACCGACCCAAGGAGCCCCCCCCTTGATTGATCGTGTAGTTTGGCCGTTGTCGAGTCTATAAGAAAACTGTTTTCGGAGTCTAGTTATATCGGAGAGTAGGAATTCTTTTTACTTCTCAGCCCCTTTGTCGCTCTGGTAAGTAATCGTGACGTAGGTGTTTGAATTATTTCTCTCCCCCTTCAAATTTTCTTTAGGATCACGCAGTTGGTTTTCCGATCGTAGGTTCTCTTCTCTTTTCATCCGGTGCATTTCTCGTCAAGTTGACTCGAGCCTCTTCATCTTTGCCAAGTTCAATCCTCAGTTCTTTCTCAGCGACGAGGTTTTCCCCGTCCTCAGTTGTCTTCTTTTCCCACCCGCCCTCCCCTTTTTCTTCTCAGAACCGGAGTTCGTAATCGAGTATCCATCCTACTCGTGCGAAGTCTTTGCTTTCTTTCCTCAATGATTTCAAACGGCGTTTTCTCTTCAAGATATTCGTGGATTCCTTCCAAGTCGCCTTTGTTTTTCCCGCCCTCCCACCCTCTTCCTCCCGGAGCCTGAGTCTGTTTTGAGCATCAATTTGATTCGTGTGGAGCCTCTTCAGTCTTTCGGCAATTGTTCCAACCGGTGAATTCTCGTCTCGATGGACATTAGTCATCTCTTTTCTTCTCCGGTGGACTCAAATCAAGTTTTTCGGTGTTGATCGTATTCTTTTACTCAGCTCAAGTGTTTTCCCTGCTCGTTCGCCTCTCCCCAGTTTATCCTTCCGGAGTGTTCAAGACATATCAGGAGATTCGTTTGTGTTCCAATCAAGTCGAGGTTGCCACCTCATTCAAATATTTCATTTGTTCCGGTGCATCATCTATCTATTCAACATCCTTTCCAACGGTGTTTCTTTCAGTGGGCCCCAACCCACAGGTCTTTTCCCAGGATCTTACCTGACTCTTCTAATTCTCCTGGAGTTATTCTCAAATTCTTTTCAAAGTGTGTCGTAAGAATGGATTCCATCAGTCAGATGCCATCTCCAAGTTCGCTTTCAAATTCTTTCCATCTTTTGGTTCAACCCTTCCTCCTTTTCATTCTATCGGAGTACCTTAGTAATTTTGGTGGTGTTTCTCGTCGTCATTTGAAGACCGAAGAAGAGTCTTTCCGCTAAATCTTGTCCGTTCTCTCAAAGATTCGTGGTTCTAGCTTCATATAATCCTCTCGAATTATTTAAGTTTGTCAGATATTTCTTCTTACCCATCCAGAGTATGTTAGAAGTTGTTTTTCCGTTTCTTTTCACCGGGGGGCCATCATTCTAGCTATCGTTCTATATTTATCCCGGCATATCTGTCAAGTATTCTTTATCAGCTCGTTGTCTCTTTGTTCTTTTGCATCTAAATCCCCTCTAGCATATTTGTTATGCTAATTCTTCCTGGTGATTCTTTCTCTTTCATTAATCATTTTCGAATTCTTACGGTGGTTCTTTCCAGTCCTACCAGTGGTTCATGAAGACCTTCTCATGATTCTTTCTCTTTCATCAATCATTTTCGAATTCTTACGGTGGTTCTTTCCAGTCCTACCGGTGGTTCATGAAGACCTTCTCAAGTTTGCGATATGTCATTTTCAATCCTTTGCAAGAGGAATAAGTTGCATGCCAAATCCACTCATCACCCATTAAATTGGTTGAGGATAAGCATAACGTAATTCTTATTCTTATTTCATCATCGTCTAGTAAACCCTTTTCTTTGGAGTTTGTTCTTGATGAATAAATTCTAGTTCCAAGTGTTTTCATCTTTTCTTTTCCGGAGTTCAAATTTTCCTCGTCCATTTCATCGAAACCTCCATCTAAATCACTGCAAGGCTTAATATTATGCTTTCTTTCTTCATTCTATCTCATCATTCTTTTTTGTACCGGAGTTCTTGATGGTGGTTCTTCATGATTTAATTCATTCTTCAAGAGTTCATCAAGATTTGGTTGGAGGAATTCAAGTATCTTTTCTTCTCGCATCTCGAAGTGTAATTAATTCTCCGTATTCTTTTGAAGTGGACTTTTGTATTTCTTCGTTCTTCTCAGCTATTCAAGCTTTTGGTTGTGGCATAATTTCACTTCAAGTTTTGAGTTGTTTTTGGATAAGTCCACAACAATCTTATTCTTTCGTTGTTGATTTTCTCTACAACTCCGTTCAACCCTTCCTTCGAAGTTCTTTTCATTCAACTCTTTCAATTCTTTCCGGAGGTTTTGTGTCATGTCTTCATCAATTATCATTCCATCCTCTCAAGCTCGTGTTCTATTCCTCCATGTTTCAGTCGGAGTGCTGCCTAAATCCTTCAGTCTTATTCGTCTCTTATCTCGTTCTAACTGGAGTGGTTTCATAGTCTATCTGATTTCATGAGCTTTCGATTCTTGTCATTCTCGTCGTTCCTCTCTTCTTCTCGAGTGCTCTCGATTCTTTGCTTCTTCTCTTGAGTTCTTATTTCTCCTCGCCCCTTTTCTCTTCCGTCTCGTTCCTAAGATCTCGGGACGAGATCTCTTGTTAGTGGAGGAGTGTTGTAATGCCCCGGATTTGTTGCACCAAGTGTCTGCCAGTTATTCGCCTTCTTTGCCATGTCATTTGCTTGCGTGTTGCATTTCGTCATGTCATCATGTGCATTGCATTGCATACGTGTTCGTCTCATGCATCCGAGCATTTTCCCCGTTGTCCGTTTTGCAATCCGGCACTCCTATGTTCCCCGGCGCCCCCCTTCTGCCTCTTTTCCTGTGCGAGTATTAAACTTTCTCGGAATGGCCCGAGGTTTGCCAAGCGGCCTTGGTATAGCACCGGTAGACCGCTTGTCAAGTTTCATGCCATTTGGAGGTCGTTTGATACTCCAACGGTTAACCGAGTTAGCCCGAAACCCCCTTCTCTTTGCAGCCCAACACCCCTCCAAAGTGGCCCAAAACCCATCTTAACCCCCTCCATGCTCTCGGTCGTTCGATCAGGATCGTGTGGGCGAAAACTGCTCCTCATTTGGACTGTCCTAGCTCCCAGAACCTATAAATATGTGCCCCTCCCCGAAATTTCGCGCAGACCAAACCCTAACCTAGTCCCTCTCCACTGCCGGATGAAACCCCCACCGCGCCCGGAGATGTCCGCCGCCTGATGGACGTCCCGCGCCGCCGCCCCGGACCAGTGAGACGCCGCCACCTGTCTCGCGGGTCAGCCGCGCTTGCGCGGCCCGCCAGGCGCGCAACTGGCCCCCGCGGCACATCTCCATGCCCCGCCGCCTCCCGCGCCGGC
>NC_041387.1:614633309-614642451 GCF_002162155.2 Triticum dicoccoides | reverse complement strand
ACGTCGTCCTCCGCTGCCCCGCGCCGCCGGAGCACGCCGGACCTTGGCTCGGCTCCCCCCGACCTCACTGCCGGTGCCGCCCCTCACCAGTTTCTCCCCGTCAAGCTCCGGCCGCTGCGCCGCTCGTCTCCGACGAACCTCGGCTTCTGTGTCCCGAAAACCCTAGATCTGTTTTTCGGGAGGTAAAATTCGTCCGTCCCTAGTTTCTTGCATATTCTGGTGCTATCTTTGACCTGCTGTAACTTGTTGCATACTGCTCCGTTTCATGCGTGTAATATATCAAAATGTTCGCTCTGAGATGCTCTACATTTCATTTCATTGCATCATGTTCATTTGAGTCAATCTTGATGCCTGAATCATCGTTGCAAGTGTGCTATATAATGTTATCTTCTGTCTATTAACAGAACATGCTCATTTTTCATTTTTGTCATGTTTGATGTGTGCATCCTATGAGGTTGATGTCTACATATGTTTTGTGCTACAACATGCCATCTTTACAGGGGTGTATGCCATGTATTTTTGTGATCAATGTGGTGACTAGAACAAGCATGCAAACTAGGTTTCGTGATGTTGCTGATTTCAGTCCCTGTTATGCTGTTATTTTTATGCCATGTAAACTTGATGCTACAGAGAGATCCAAGCATATTTTGAGATACTTCTGTAAGAATGTTTTGAACATATGGTTATTAATGCCCCTTTTTGAAATTAATGAGTAGTCTAGAATGTCATTTTCTTGCTCTACTTTTGCTATAAAATGTTTCCTGGCAGATTGTTTACATGTTATTTAATTTTGCCATGGTTGTTGTAGTTGATCCTTGCATTCTATGAACTTGTTCTTGCCTTGGTTAATTTCATAAACATGTCTTCTTGCTGATGCTATGCTTATCTTGTCATGCAATGACTTGTGGTGAGTGAATCGAGCTCGTGAAGTAGTGTACTTGCTGTTGCTGTCTTGCTAGGCTAAATATGTTATTTCGTGATGCTATGTAAATCTGCTGCTACTAGTCATTAGATGCATAATCTGGAGATGTTCACTAAGGATGTTTTGTTATACATGTTTTTCTCTATCCATCCATGCCCCTGGTTGCATTTATAGCCTGCTGTAGCTTGTTGTGATCATGCTCCAAATTTGCTAGATAATGTTGTTGTCAGCCTGTTAACATTAAGTTCAGTTTTGCCATGTGATTTTCTAGTGATCCATGCATCCTATGAACTTGCTATTGCCATTCTTAGCTTCATAAACATGTCTCCTTACTGTTGATCACCTTGCCATGCCATGTAATGCTCTGTGGTGAGTGTTACAAGCTCACCAACATACCTACTTATTGTTGTTCCTGCCATGCTTGAATCTGTCTTATAATTTGCCATGTTTACTTGGGTGCCATCATATTTTCTGTGCCCTTTTGGCTCATGGCCAGTAAAGGACTTTTGTTCTATGAAATTAGTAGATTCATTCCATGCTTTTGTTTGCCATGTTAAGTTCCTGTAACATGTTGTTTGATAGCTCTAAACATTGCAACCTGATGTTATTTCTGCTAAGCCTGAAACTGTTATTATTTGCAATCTTGCCATGTGTGTTTGAGCATGTTCTAGTGATTTCTGGAGATAGCTCAGTGTTCATGTTTTGTTAGGATTTACCTGTACATCATGTCCATGCCTTTTGTTTTCTTGTTGAGGTCCAGTAGCATTTTGTTTTGATGCTTGCAAGATGCATAGTTGCTGTTTTGGACAGCTTGTCCTTTAAACTTAATAGAGTGTGTTGAACCGTTGCTCCGTTTTGAGTGTGATCTATATGAAACTTGCTTGATTTTGCATGTAGTTTCCTATTATCATGTTGAATCCTTGTTTTGAGGTGTTTTCTTGATGTTTGTATGCATTATGCATCAATGCCATGTTTAACTTGTTTTGCTCATATCTTCTAGGCCGTAGCTCCGAACTAAATGAACTTTATATGTAACTTGACTAGAATCTCATGTAGATCATCTTGGTGCAACTTAACTTGCTGTTTAACAACTTGAACATAATGTTTATTCAGATCTGGACCAATTTCGAAATTTGCATATGAGGACTTGCCGGAATTGTTATATGTTGATTCCGGCCTCATTTAAACTTGCCATGATGTGTTGCTCTTGTTTGCATCATCTCTTGCCATGAGTAGCTTCATGTAGTCTTGTCTTGCATCATGCTTGTTGTGCATCATGTCTTGTCTATGTGTGGTGTGTTTACCATGTTGTGTGCTTCTTCTTGATAGTTCCCGTTTTGTTGCGCTCGTGAGGATTCGTTCATCTACGCTTGGTTCATCTTCGTGGCTTCATCTTCTTCATGGACTCGTTCTTCTTCCTAGCAGGATTTCAGGCAAGATGACCGTCACCTTGGATCTCATTACTATCATTCCTATGCTAGTTGCTTCGTTCTATCGCTATGCTGCGCTACCTATCTTTTGCTCTTCAAGCCTCCCAAATTGCCATGTCAGCCTCTAACCTTTTTCACCCTTCCTTGCAAATCATTGCTTGGCTATGTTACCGCTTTTGCTCAGCCCCTCTTATAGTGTTGCTAGTTGCAGGTGAAGTTGAAGATTGCTCCATGGTGGACAGGATTTTGGTTGGGATATCACAATATCTCTTATATTATTAATGCATCTATATACTTGGTAAAGGTTGGAAGACTCGGCCTTATGCCTGGTGTTTTGTTCCACTCTTGCCGCCCTAGTTTCCTTCATACCGGTGTTATGTTCCCGGATTTTGCGTTCCTTACGCGGTTGGGTGATTTATGGGACCCCCTTGACAGTTCGCTTTGAATAAAACTCCTCCAGCAAGGCCCAACCTTGGTTTTACCATTTGCCTCACCACCACCTATTTTTTCCCTTGGGAGTCGCTCTCTCGAGGGTCATCTTTATTTTAGCCCCCCCGGGCCAATGCTTGTCTAAGTGTTGGTCCGAACCGAGCCGCCTGCGGGGCCACCTCGGGGAAACTCGAAGTCTGGGTTTACTCGTAGTCTGTCTCATCCGGTGTTGCCCTGAGAACGAGATATGTGCAGCTCGTATCGGGATTTTCGGCGCATCGGGTGGTCTTGCTGGTCTTGTTTTACCATTGTCGAAATGTCTTGTAAACCGGGATTCCGAGCCTGATCGGGTCTTCCTAGGAGAAGGTATATCCTTCGTTGATTGCGAGAGCTTATCATGGGCTAAGTTGGGACACCCCTGCAGGGTTTAAACTTTCGAAAACCGTGCCCGCGGTTATGTGGCATATGGGAATTTGTTAATGTCCGGTTGTAGATAACTTGACACCAGATCCGAATTAAAATGCATCAACCGCGTGTGTAGCCGTGATGGTCTCTTTTCGGTGGAGCCCGGGAAGTGAACACGGTTTTGGGGTTATGTTTGACGTAAGTAGGAGTTTCAGGATCACTTCTTGATCATTGCTAGCTTCACGACTGTTCCATTTGCTCTCTTCTTGCTCTCTTTTGCGTATGTTACCCACCATATATGCTTAGTCGCTGCTGCAACCTCACCACTTTACCCCTTCCTCTCCCTTTAAGCTTTGCTAGTCTTGATATCCATGGTAATGGGATTGCTGAGTCCTCGTGGCTCACAGATTACTACAACAATAGTTGCAGGTACAGGTTATGCGATCATCATGACGCGAGAGCGATGTGTGCTTGTTTTGGAGTTCTTCGTCTGCTTCTTCTTCGATCAGGGGATAGGTTCCAACTCGGCAGCCTGGGCTAGCAGGGTGCATGTCGTTTGAGTTTCTGTTTGTGTTTCATCCGTAGTCGGATGGTGCTCTTATGTAAGATGATGTTGTATTCATGTGGCATTGTATGCGTTTTGTATGTATCCCCATCTATTATGTAATGTTGATGTAATAATATCTACCTTGCAAATGCGTTTCAATATGCGGTTCTATCCTTGGTGGGACCTTCGAGTCTCTTTAGGATAGTATAGCATATTGGGCGTGACACTTGGAGTGCAAGTCAAGAAGCATCCGAGGCCGGCGACGGCTCCAAGATGGGATCTCGCGGATACAGAAGGTTACGGTGGTGCAAATTGTGTTTCAGTTGCCTCCTGGATGTTTTTGGGGTACGTAGGCTTATATTGGAGGAAGAAGTACGTTGGTGGACGCCTGAGGGGTCCACGAGATAGGAGGGCGCGCCCCCCCTGTCTCGTGGGCCCCTCGGGCGTCCACCAACGTACTTCTTCCTCCTACATAAGCCTACGTACCCCAAAAACATCCAGGAGGCAACCGAAACACAATTTCCACCACCGTAACCTTCTGTATCCGTGAGATCCCATCTTGGAGTCGTCGCCGGCGTTCTGGCGGAGGGGGAATCCACCACGGAGGGCTTCTACATCAACATCCTTGCCCTTTCGATGAGTTGTGAGTAGTTTACTACAGACCTACGGGTCCATAGTTATTAGCTAGATGGCTTCCTCTATCTTTTTGGATCTCAATACAATGTTCTCCCCCTCTCTTGTGGAGATCTATTCGATGTAATCTATTTTTGCGGTGTGTTTGTCGAGATCCGATGAATTGTGGGTTTATAATCAGATATATCTATGGATAATAATTGAATCTTCTCTGAATTCTTTTATATGATTGAGTTATCTTTGCAAGTCTCTTCGAATTATCGATTTGGTTTGGCCTACTATATTGATCTTTCTTACCATGGGAGAAGTGCTTAGCTTTGGTTTCAATCTTGCGGTGTTCTTACCCAGTGACAGAAAGGGCTGCAAGACACGTATTTTATTGTTGCCATCGAGGATAAAAAGATGGGTTTTATATCATATTGCTTGAGTTTATCCCTCTACATCATGTCATCTTGCTTAATGCGTTACCCTGTTCTTATGAACTTAATACTCTAGATGCATGCTGGGTAGCGGTCGATGTGTGGATTAATAGTAGTAGATGCAGGCAGGAGTCGGTCTACTTGTTATGGACGTGATGCCTATATACATGATCATGCCTAGATAATCTCATAATTATTCGCTTTTCTATCAATTGCTTGACAGTAATTTGTTCACCCACCATAATACTTATGCTCTCGAGAGAAGCCTCTAGTGAAACCTATGGGCCCCGGGTCTATCGCTTATCATATTTGCTTCCAATCTACTTTTATTTGCATCTTTATTTTCTGCATCTATATTAGAAAATACCAAAAAAATATTTATCTTATCATACTATCTCTATCAGATCTCACTTTTGCAAGTGGCCGTGAAGGGATTGACAACCCCTTTGTCGCGTTGGTTGTGAGTTCTTTATTTGTTTGTGTAGGTTCGTGGGACTTGTTGAGAAGCCTCCTACTGGATTGATACCTTGGTTCTCAAAAACTGAGGGAAATACTTACGCTACTATTGCTGCATCACCCTCTCCTCTTCGAGGAAAACCAACGCAAGCTCAAGACGTAGCAAGAAGGATTTATGGCGCCGTTGCCGGGGAGGTCTTCGCTCAAGTCAAGACATACCAAGTACCCATCACAAACTCATCTCCCTCGAATTTACATTATTTGCCATTTGCCTCTCGTTTTCCTCTCCCCCACTTCACCCTTGCCATTTTATTCGCCCCCTCTTTCCCTATCTCCTCTGTTTTCCGCTTGCTTTCTCTTCCTCGCTTTTGTTTGCCATTATGTTTGAAATTGGGGAGATTATCATCGATATGGACAATAATGATAACATGGAAAATTCTGAGGCTCCGGCTGAAGAACCCCTATTTTGCACACTAAAACATTTCGAATCGATAGTGGTAACATTATTGGAAGAGGTGTTATTCAAGATTTCTTTACTTGTGACGGTGCTTTACCTTCTATGGGTGGTTCTATTCTTCATAAAACTAGTAGTCTTGCGGATGCTATCACTATGCTTGTAGTTGAACTCGAAAGACAATTTATGCATATGCATCCTTGCATACAAATAATTTTCCTAGAATTTTCCAATATTGAGCATTCTTCTGTTAAGCGCGTTGTTACTATTTTTTTGGCTCATGAGTTTAGATTTATAATAAGGCCAAAGAAATCTTTGCGCACTATAGGGTGGACTCCGTTCGTCCTCCCATAGAGGCGGTCCTCTTTGATCAAGAGGAAATTAGGCGTTTTCAATCTTCAGACTGTGTTGCTTTCAATGAAAACCTTAGAAAAGAGGTTCCTACCAATGTCCTGATTGATAGAATTTATGAACTTAATGATGATTTTTCTCTTCGAAATAATGAGCTAGGATACTCTCTTGAGTATAGGCTCACCAGATTTTTCCAAAAGAATGCTTTTAGTGATGAATTAGTTGTGCATTATGAAGGGCCAAGAGAGGAACCCGTTCCTCCTGAGATTGATCTTGGGGACTTTTGTCCCACTAAATTTAGCCCTTTTGATTATTTTTGCTTGCCTCAAAGAAAACTTGCGGCCGAACGTAGAGAATATGAGATGAGTTTTCAGGATCTATCTTATTATTATGGCACTACTTAGATCTATCTTCGCTTTTATGCCTAGCTAGGGGCGTTAAACGATAGCGCTAGTTGGGAGGCAACTCAATTTTCTTTGTGTTTTTGTTTTTGTTCCTGTTTAGTGTTAAATTTTGTTTCTACTTTCTGTTTAGATGTGTTTTTAGCTTTTAATTATTGTTTGTGCCAAGTAGAACCTATAGGATAAACTATGATGATAGTTGATTTGATTCTGCTGAAAAACAGAAACTTTGCGCTCACGAGAAAAAAATCAATAAATCACAAAAACGAGATTTTGCATTGATACTTTTTGCTTATGATCAATAAACAAATTGTTTAGGACTTCCTATTTTGGTAGGAGTTTTAGAGTACAGAAGTTTGCGTTAGTTACAGATTCCTACAGACTATTCTGTTTTTGACAGATTCTGTTTTTCGTGTGTTGTTTGCTTATTTTGATGCATCTATGTCTAGTAAAATAGTTTATAAACCATAGAGAAGTTGGAATACAGTAGGTTTAACACCAAAATAAATAAAGAATGAGTTCATTACAGTACCTTATGTGGTGGTTTTGCTTTCTTTCACTAACGGAGCTTATAAGATTTCCTGTTGAGTTTTGTGTTGTGAAGTTTTCAAGTTTTGGGTAAAGCTTTTATGAACTATGGAATAAAAGGTGGCAAGAGCAGCTTGGGGATGCCCAAGGCACCCCAAGATATTCAAGGATAGCCAAAAGCCTAAGCTTGAGGATGCCCCGGGAAGGCATCCCCTCTTTCGTCTCCGTTCATTGATAACTTTACTTGGAGCTATATTTTTATTCGCCACATGATATGTATTTTGCTTGGAGCGTCGTGTATTATATTAGTCTTTGCTTTTTAGTTTACCACAATCATCCTTGCTGTACACACCTTTTTGGAGAAGCCTATTTGATTAGAATTTGCTAGAATACTCTATGTGCTTCACTTATATCTTTTGAGCTTGATAGTTTTTGCTCTAGTACTTCACTTATATCTTTTAGAGCACGGTGGTGTCTTAATTTTGGAGAAATTGCTAGTCTCTCATGCTTCACTTATATTATTTTGAGAGTCTTTTGGAACAGCATGGTATTTGCTATGGTTACAAATTTGATCATGGAATGATGAACATCCAAGTTGGGTATAATAAAAACTATCATAGAAAATGAATTGGATGCTAGGATCAATTTGATGCTTGATAATTGTTTTGAGATATAAAGGTAGTAATGTTAGGGTCATGCTAGTGGATAATTATGAAATTGAGAAATACTTTTATTGAAGTTGGCGAGTCCCGTAGCATGCGCATATGGTAAAAGTTGTGTGACAAATTTGTTGCATGAGGTGCTCTTTTGAGTGTCTTCTTTATGAGTGGCAGTCGGGGACAAGCGATGGAATTTTTTCCTACCAATCTATCCCTCTTGGGGCATGCGTAGTAGTACTTTGCTTCGAGGGCGAAGTAGATTTTTACAATAAGTATATGAGTCCTTTATGACTAATGTGAGTCCATGGATATACGCACAGTCATCCTTCCACTTAGCTAACCTCTATTTTACCGCGCAATTTTCGCCGGTAGCATAAACCCATTATTTACCTTCCGCAAAACAGACACCATACCTACCTATTATGGCATTTTCATAGCCATTCCGAGATATATTACCATGCAACTTTTCACCGTTCCATTTATTATGACACATTTCATCATTGTCATATTGCTCTTTGCATGATCATGTAGTTGACATTGTATTTGTGGCAAGGCCACCTTCATAATTTTCATACATGTAACTCTTGATTCATTGCATATTTTGGTACACCGCCGGAGGCATTCATATAGAGTCATATTTTGTTCTAGCTTTGAGTTGTAAATCCATAAAAGTGTGATGATGTTCATTATTAGAGCATTGTCCCAGTGAGGAAAGGATGATGAAGATTATCCCCCACAAGTCGGGATGGGACTTCGAACTTTATTTAAACTTATAAGAACCCTAGCTAACCTGCACCCAGAATGCTCCCCTAGATTGGAGCTTCATCAGCCGTCGAATTTGGTCAACTTGATTTTTTGGCCGTTGGATTTTCACCAGTCGGTCATCAGCGGCTTTCACCGTGCAATATCTTTCCACGCCCGATGACCAGTGGGCTCGCTTCGAATGGCTATTGGCTGGGTGAGCCTTTCCAGGGTTTTCCCAATCGGCTCCTCGCGCGCCGCGCGTGCGACGTGCAGCCCGTGGCTTGGGCGTGGGCGTGAACCCTCCCCTCCCCCCCAGTCCACAGCCACCACACCCACTCCTCCCCGCCTCGTCTCCTCCCGGCTCCCCCATCTCTTCTCCCACGCCGTCGCCTCCCCTCACCCCGCTCGCCTCAGCCACCTCCTATGCTCCCCCACACTGCCGGCTCCCTCCCTCTCGGCTGACCCCTTGGCGGTGGCCGGGTCGGGGTGGAGGCAAAACACCATGGAGAATCCGGTGTCTTTGGGCGCGGCAGGGGTTGATGGAGCGGCGGATTTGGGCATGATCCCACCCTTAGGCGCTCCACGATGAGGGCCAGTTCGGAGGGAGAAGGTAGAAAGCGATGGCGAGCCTGCGCCTCTGGGTGGAAGCAGCGGGGTTGGTCGAGCAGTGGATGTGGTCGGGGTCAGCAGTTGAAGGAGGCTCGTCGGCCGGAGCAGCAGGAGGTGATTCAGGTTTGCCTTCACCTCCTCACTCTCTTCTCCCC
>NC_041387.1:614628853-614632873 GCF_002162155.2 Triticum dicoccoides | reverse complement strand
TCTCCCACGCCGTCGCCTCCCCTCACCCCGCTCGCCTCAGCCACCTCCTATGCTCCCCCACACTGCCGGCTCCCTCCCTCTCGGCTGACCCCTTGGCGGTGGCCGGGTCAGGGTGGAGGCAAAACACCATGGAGAATCGGGTGTCTTTGGGCGCGGCAGGGGTTGATGGAGCGGCGGATTTGGGCATGATCCCACCCTTAGGCGCTCCACGATGAGGGCCAGTTCGGAGGGAGAAGGTAGAAAGCGATGGCGAGCCTGCGCCTCTGGGTGGAAGCAGCGGGGTTGGTCGAGCAGTGGATGTGGTCGGGGTCAGCAGTTGAAGGAGGCTCGTCGGCCGGAGCAGCAGGAGGTGATTCAGGTTTGCCTTCACCTCCTCACTCTCTTCTCCCCCTCTTGTCTCATGGATGGTTACGCTGACTGCAGGAGCACCTCAAGGAGTGGAAGGGAGAGGTCGTGCAGGACAGGCCAACAAGAGCATTAGAGCAACGAGGATAAAATATTTGATCAGCCCTATATCTTCTTCTCGATGCAGCCCCACATAGGTAACTTCTTGCATCTCGGGGAAACATTGCCAAATACTTACTGAAGAAAGTGTTCCCTTTCTTGTTCCCATTGCTCGATAAGCATGCTCATGTTTCTCTCTCTCTCTCTCTCCATTTGGATGTCACTTATTAGACCATTTAGTACTTGCTGTTCCATCGCTGAGTGTTCCCTTAATGGCACTTTAGGTATCCTGGGGTGATTCAAGATGCTCAGGTGTATCACACTGCATGGTACACAGGTCAGTTTTGCAGGCTGCTCTGAGATACACTGATTTAGATACAACCACATGTCTGCAGCAATTTCTTACTCTCGGTATAAAGGTACTTCTTGCTTTCTTTTTTTTCAAATGCACTCCTGCTTCACTTCAACTCCCAACTATAGTTGCATATCTGCTATATTCTTGATTCAATTAATTCTGTACTAGACCAGCTCATGGTGTGGGAAGCATCTCATATGGTTCACCGAATCAATTGATGAATCTGAAGCGATTCAAGAGGAGGAGCAAAAATTGTTTATGCCTATAGGTTGTCCGAACGACACCTTTAATTCTAATTACCTTGTTTGTTCTCCTTCTGTGTGATATCACTTTGTTCTGTATAGTTGTCACTGGGACATATATATTACTTCTTGCATGAATCATGGATGTATGAAGACATGAAGTCAGATATAATATAAAGCAAAATGCATATGAATACTTTCAAGACATATCTTTATGTTCATTTACAGGAAGATACATTATAATAGTATTAATGGGCGCATTTGTCCACTAATATGTTCGTTTAATTTGGTAACCAATGTTTTTCGTCTCAAGTACCATTAGGAACATTTGGTAGATAATTATTTTATTCAAGATGCAACATGTTGTTCTGATGTATTTTGCTCTCGATATTCTGTAAATGTTTTGTATACTTTGTTTTGTTACAAGCAAACATGTGGGTTTATGGTTGCCTCATTTCTATATGCATACTTTATATACGTGTTGATGATTTTGTGGTAGTAAATTACTAAGTCTTCTCTTTATATTTTGTCCACAAGAAGTGAAACGGAAGGCCATGAACAACGCGTCTCCGGGAAGTGAATTTTATGGTGCCTTGCATTCTGCTCATTTGGTGCAATTTTAAATCACAAAGTGGAGGGGAGAGGTCTGGCTGCTACTGATGGGAAATGGGTGCCTCTCCAGTCAACCGAGCGACGACAAATCCAACTGGGAAGGGCTCTGTGGTGATCTTCATGTTATCAGTAACTGTTCATGATTTTCCTGGCTAACAGTTGTTATCTTTCAAGGCTACGAGTTTAGCCCCGTATGCAATACAAAACATTCAAGCAAATAATTTGTGCTTTATCTTTTGAAATGCGTGTGCAACATGTTTTTTTCTTTTTTATCCAAGCTACTATGCAAAACTGTATTGTTTAACGGCAATTTGGTTCATAGGAGTGAGCTTTGTGGGACTAGGATAGTACATGCATGTGCAGTATTACAGATACACAATTAGATGTTGAATGATTCTTATTTGTAGTTATCTGAAATATTACTTCCTGACTTTAAATTTACCTTCTTTCTTTATCCATGTACAAGCTCAACACATGGTGTTCTCTTCTTGATTCCTGTTGGAAAGGAAGCCATGCGTCGGTGTACGGCAACGATTCGGGTGCCTGCGGCATGATGGCGCTGCAGAAGCATGCAGCGTTCTTCGACGGCAAACAAGGATGCATTTGTTTTCCACTCAGTTTCTTTTTGTTCCCTACACTTTTTCTCAGAGAGATTTCTCTAAGTGATTCTCCGTTTGATGTTCGTTGATTCTGTCTCACGTACAATTTATCCTCCTTGCATATCAGCATTTTGGGCCCTCGGATTTGGATTTGATGCAGCCTCCACAATGAGTGCCACCTTCATCAATGGCGTCCTTGGCCCCCAGAAAAAACCGGTAATCCTTCGACAGCAAAATCATACGTCTTTGTCTATAGGAGTTATTTTCTCTATTGAGTTTAATGTTCCTGGTTAGTTACTTATCTTGCGACTGCAACGTAACCTTGCTTTCCTGAGAAGGCAAAACAACAATCAACAATGCTTCATTTTTCTGCGATTTTGAGCTGATAATTCAGTGATGGCATGATAGGCTAGCTACCTAAGCCATAAAGTTGTTGCGTTGAAAATTACAGCATGCGTGTTTGAGAGAAAGGGATGGTAAATAGGGGACTGGAACAAGTGGAGAAGAAATTTATTAGTTGATTCTCCCATCTGATAGAAACTGCCTCATGAATGTTTATTTATTTAGTGATCATATGTGAGATCTGAACATTGAAGAGCAACAATGGACATAAGTGTTAGATGAGTTTGGGAAGACATGGTTGCAAATGGAGTATTTTCACGATGAGCTCGGCTCCTGAAGGCATGATGCCTCATTTCGATTCTCTTATCTTGGTGTGTTTTTATTTAGAAAATTAAGGCATGATGCCTCATTTTGATTATCTTATCTCGGTGTGTTTTATTCAGAAAATAAATATTCTTATTTTTGCTTTTTAGGGCTATAAAAAGAGAAACCTCCATTGCTGAAAATCTTTTAAAGAGATCAAGGATAAAAAAAAAATTCCAAGTAAAATGTGCTTTACTGCCGTATTTTTTATGCGAACCTTCTTCTTAATCTGTGTTGGGACTTGGGAGAAAGATGTTGCTTTTTTGTTCAGAAAATGTTTATTAGATGAAAATACTCGGCATTTAAAGTTTTTTCTCCAAATGTTTTTGTGCGTGCAAATATAATCTGATTTCATTGTAGCCAAGCCAATGGATATGTGTAGAGGGCCGCAATGAGGCAGACGGCAGCGGGTGGCAGCAATAGGGGTTGACGGATGCTCCGAGACCATGAAGAGCCTATTCAATGGTGTATGGCCTCCCTGTTCATTTTTTGGGGGTTCCGTCTCCAGATTGGTGTGATATAATTCTGAGTTGTTGTGCGTGCGTGTGTTGTGTGATGCAGATGAGAAGGATGACATAGCGAATGAGGATTCCGACATGGTAGCTCCCACAATCGCGCAGTTGGAGAGCATGCACGAGTTCGGTAAACTATGTATTCTATTGGTATAGCTCTGAAAGGTTAGGATGCTTTGGGTCGCGGCCTGAACTATGTATCTGTGGATATTATTACACTTTCAGCATGCTATTTCCTATTTTTTAGACATCAATTTCTGTGAATTGTGGCTGAACTATGATACTTTAGGTTGCATGCTCAACTATGTGTAGTGTCATTACTGCTTTCTCCCCTGATTGTATTGTCCTTGCCATGTTATCCCCTAAAGGCTTACTCTTGCCATGTTATTCCCTAAATTATTACTCATTTCTTCTTTTGCCAGTGCTCCACTTATGCATCATGTATTTAGTACTCCCTCCGTCCGAAAATACTTGTCGAATAAAAATGAATGTATCTTAAACTAAAATATGTCTAGATACAACCATCTCTCCGACAAGTATTTTCGGATGGA
>NC_041387.1:614627798-614628511 GCF_002162155.2 Triticum dicoccoides | reverse complement strand
GGAGTACCAAAAACGAGGTATGCTTCTTTACATTAAACAGTCTTTCCTTCTCAGTATATATGGAAGTATATTGGGCGGCTTCCATAGAATACTTGTGTCTGTACTATATACTGGATGAAAATAATTTCCTTGCATGCGAATATATGCTAATTAGTAGCTGCACTACATTCCTGAAGCTTTTTTGTACTATTGGGAAACATGAGAAAGTTTTTACACAGAAGTATATGGTTGTTTCCATTTCAAACAAAACGAAGGCTAAAAGTTGTTACTTCTGTAGTACTCCTAGATACAACAATTAGTGTTCAGCTAGACTGTCAATCTTACAGTTTTTCACTAACCGCTGCCTCTCTAGGCTTATGCCAGCGCTGGTGAAAAAAGCACCTGGGGTTGGGAAGAAAGCAAAGCTGTAGCTATCATGCACCGTGCATGCATGCAATTAGTATTTACAAAAACAATTAGAAACTGTGGTTCTAATCAGATTCATTGTCTTACCGGATCTTTTGCATATCAGACTCTCCTTGCTGACATCTTATGAAGTTGTGGTCCAGGAGAAGAATGAAGATTTTATAGCTCTAGCTTCCCCCTTCAAATAGTCATGCTCTCCTCTTGGTTTAACATCCAGTTGTAGTGTGATAGCTTTGACACACTTTCATGTAATTGTTCTAGTTTAACATCCAGCTGTAGTGTGATAGCTTCGACACCCTTTCATGGAA
>NC_041387.1:614614639-614625473 GCF_002162155.2 Triticum dicoccoides | reverse complement strand
AAAATAAAAGTTTGGTGGCAAACCTTGGTAAAAAAAATACATCCTTAACTAATCTATACATCTTATACAAATATGTTTCTTTAAGTCAGTTTTCTCATCATGATAACCATATTTTCAACTAAAACAATACTTCCTTAGCTCGTCTACATGTTATACAAATATAATTATTTTTTCAAACTCGGATTTTGCAGCGTAATAAACAAATTTTCAATGTAACATGGTTTAACACATGGGATTTCTACTACAAGTATTGAATATGTCCTTGCAAAATGAAACTATTTTCATCGACAACATGGCTTTAGCAGGTCTCTGCGCCATTTGGCGCAACGGGTCAACTAGTAAAAATAAAAGAGGCCAAAAAAGCCCACAAAAGAAAAAAAGGAGAAAGAAAAAAAGGGGAAAAGGAAAAAAGAAAAAAAAAGAGAAAAAGAAAATAAAATAAAATGAGAGAAAAAGAGAGAAGGGAGAATTGCTACTATCTCTTTTTCCACACTTGTGCTTCAAAAATAGCACCATGATCTTCATAATAGAGAGTCTCATATGTTGTCACTTTCATATACTAGTGGGAATTTTTCATTATAGAACTTGGCTTGTATATTTCAATGATGGGCTTCCTCAAAGTGCCCTAGGTCTTCGTGAGCAAAAAAGTTGGATGCACACTCACTTAGTTTCTTGTTGTTGAGCTTTCATATATTTATAACTTTAGTGCATCCGTTGCATGGCAATCCCTATTCACTCACATTGATATCTATTAATGGGCATCTCCATAGCCCGTTGATACGCCTAGTTGATGTGAGACTATCTTCTCCCACTTTTTGTCCTCACAACCACCATATTAGACCACCATAGTGCTATGTCCATGGCTTGCGCTCATGTATTGCGTAAGAGTTGAAAAGCTGAAGCGCGTTAAAAAGTATGAACCAATTATTCGGCTCGTCGTCGGGGTTGTACATGATGGGAGTATTTTGTGTAATAGAAATGAAGCATGGCCTAACTATATGATTTTGTAGGGATAATCTTTCTTTGGCTATGTTATTTTGATAGGACATGATTATTTGTTAGTATGCTTTGAAGCATTATTATTTTTATGTTTTAGAAGCTTTTATCTTGAGTCATTTGGATATGAACATTCGTGCCACATTAAAGAAAATTACATTGAGAATTATGCTAGGTAGCATTCCACATCAAAAATCTCTTTTTATCATTTACCTATTCGAGGACGAGCAGGAATTAAGCTTGGAGATGCTTGATACGTCTCCAACGTATCTATAATTTTTGATTGTTCCATGCGATTATATTACCTATTTGGATGTTTATGGGCTTTATTCTACACATTTATATCATTTTTGGGACTAACCTACTAACCGGAGGCCCAACCCGTATTGCTGTTTTTTTCCTATTTCAGTATTTCGAAGAAAAGGAATATCAAACGGAGTCCAAACGGAATGAAACCTTCGGGAGCATGATTTTTGGAACGAACGTGATCCAGAGGACTTGGAGTGCAAGTCAAGAAGCAGCCGAGGCCTCCACGAGATAGGAGGGCGCCCCCCCCCCCCTATAGGGCGTGCCCCCTGTCTCGTGGGCCCCTCGGGCATCCACCGACGTACTTCTTCCTCCTATATAAGCCTACATACCCCAAAAACATCCAGGAGGCAACCGAAACATAATTTCCACCACCATAACCTTCTGTATCCGCGAGATCCCATCTTGGATCCGTCGTCGGTGTTCTGCCGGAGGAAGAATCCACCATGGAGGGCTTCTACATCAACATCCTTGCCCTTCCGATGAGTTCTGAGTAGTTTACTACAGACCTATGGGTCCATAGTTATTATCTAGATGGCTTCTTCTCTCTTTTTGGATCTAAATACAATGTTCTCCCCCTCTCTTGTGGAGATCTATTCGATGTAATCTCTTTTTGCGGTGTGTTTGTCGAGATCCGATGAATTGTGGGTTTATGATCAGATTTATCTATGGATAATAATTGAATCTTCTCTGAATTCTTTTATATGATTGAGTTATCTTTCCATGTCTCTTCGAATTATAGGTTTGATTTGGCCTACTAGATTGATCTTTCTTGCCATGGGAGAAGTGCTTAGCTTTGGGTTCAATCTTGCGGTATTCTTACCCAGTGACAGAAAGGGTTGCAAGACACGTATTGTATTGTTGCCATCAAGGATAAAAAGATAGGATTTATATCATATTGCTTTAGTTTATCCCTCTACATCATGTCATCTTGCTTAATGCGTTACTCTGTTCTTATGAACTTAATACTCTAGATGCATGCTGGATAGCGGTCGATGTGTGGAGTAATAGTAGTAGATGCAGGCAGGAGTCGGTCTACTTGTTATGGACGTGATGCCTATATACATGATCATGCCTAGATAATCTCATAATTATTCGCTTTTCTATCAATTGCTTGACAGTAATTTGTTCACCCACCGTAATACTTATGCTCTCGAGAGAAGCCTCTAGTGAAACCTATGGCCCCCGGGTCTATCTTTTATCATATTTGCTTCCAATCTACTTTTATTTGCATGTTTATTTTCTGCATCTATATTATAAAATACCAAAAATATATTTATCTTATCATACTATCTCTATCAGATCTCACTTTCGCAAGTGGCCGTGAAGGGATTGACAACCCCTTTGTCGCGTTGGTTGCGAGTTCTTTATTTGTTTGTGTAGGTTCATGGGACTTGTTGGGAAGCCTCCTACTGGATTGATACCTTGGTTCTCAAAAACTAAGGGAAATACTTACGCTATTATTGCTGCATCACCCTCTCCTCTTTGAGGAAAACCAACGCAAGCTCAAACGTAGCAATCGCCAGCAGGAAAGGTCAAGCCCCGCCGGCCTCGCGCGAATCCGACCGCTGCCCGGCACTACCAGCCGCCACTGTGGCCAAGGGGAAAGGCTCCATGCCATCACCGTCGTCTTCGCCGCCGAGGCCCTATCGCGCCACCGCCGTCATCGCGATGACCGCGTACGTCCTCGTGCTTGCCGTGGTGCTCCTCCTCGGGCCCAGCTTCCCCTGCGCATCTTCTTCAACACCATGGGTAAGCCACTCCCCTTCTGCCCCTCTCTCTCATACTGTGTGCAGCCATGTTTAACGATCCACACTTAATCTTGTGCCATATCTCTCGTTCCATACGATTGGTGTTGCCGTAATCCTGCAGATTTTTGGTGGGGAATCAGCAGCACACATGCCATTTAGATTTGACTTTGGGAAGCTGTTGTGCTGAATTCTAGTGTTGAAGCGGAGATTTCATTAGGGCTAGGCAGGGAGTCGATTACTACTTCAGTAATCATCTTAGCTTTCCTTGCCCCCTCGCCAAATTCATTTTCTACAAGTGTTCACCTTCTGCACTGAATTCGTTTTCTACACTGAAATGAACATATATATTCAGTTTATGCACCAAATCGACCATATGTATTCAGTTTCTGCACTGGGTATGGGCATATATTCAGTTTTGGCACTGAATTTGAGTAGGTGTTCATTTTTTCAGTTTAAACAGAGTGAAAAGGGTTGCATATTTTTACTGAGTATGTATGCTCTTTCACCTATAGAGCATATTTTCATACACAGGAACAGAGTGTAAAGCTTCAGTTTTTCCACATATATATTCAGTTAAAACAGAGTGTGACCACATATATATTCAGTCGGAGGCCGCCAACATTGTCTCTCTCAGTCCATTTTCGATATGGGTCTATCCTAATCTCCGTTTTACCGAGATAATTCTCATTAACTTTCCAGTTGTTAATTTGTTATCATGTTATAGAAATATTTAAGGTAATCAATTTTATGCGCTCCCTCCAGTCTACTCGATGCAGTTGGATTATGCATTTCTCCTCTGTCTTCTGCAGGGCCAGAAGGGTCACTAAAATGTCCAATGGGGTAGCAAAGTCAATCCTCTCGGGTTTTCTCAAGGTCTCGGGATTTATTACGAGCACCGTGGTCAACTCCAAACCTGCCCAGAAGTTCTTCAATTTAATGCCTGGTGAAGTTATTCTTGCTTCACTGGACGGATTTGGTAAGCTTTTGCCACTAGTTGTGCATGTTACATTCACTTGACCAAATATGAAGATTAACCCCTTTTATCTGTATTCTTGCATATAAAGGCAGCTAGTAGAATGCTCTGGTTATCCTCTATTTTCTGAACTTTTAAGTCAGAAGTCTAGGTTGTCAGTGATTCTGTTCTAAATAAAAATGGAATTTGTTGATCTAAAGATGGATTGGGCTAATGGCCACATCACCAAAGCACCAGATAGGATGAAATCATACTTTGGTTTGGATTTTTTTTTTATGTTCAACATTGGGCCTTCCCAAGCAATTCCCAGGTATTAAGTGTACTATTATAGAGTGTACTCGGTTAAGATGTGTTAACTTAAGTCAAAAAGTTCTAAGAGCTGCCAATAATTTCTGAACTTTTGAGTTGGTCTAGGTAGTTTGTGATTCTGTTCCGAAAAAAATGGAATTTATTGATCCAAACCACCAGACAAGATGAAATCATACTATGATTTGGATTTTATGTTTTACTGGGCCTCCCCAAGCAAATCCCAATTATTTAGCGTACTACTATTGTAGAGTACACTGGGTTAAGATGCCTGAATTTAAATAAAAGTCTAGAACAATTCTAAGAGCTAATGTGTGATCAGAACTATATTTGTATTAGTTCAAGAGATTTGATATGTGTAACCGTTGGTGCATCACATATTATTGTTAGTTGTCTCTTACTTGCTCAATGGTTCAGGTAAAGTATAGGATGTTGTTGAGCTATTTGGCAAGAACATGATGCAAACATCATCAGTTGTCACAACTTCAGTTGAAACGCACATGTATTGTACATACATTGTATTGCATCCATGCTTTCAAAATTTCAAATGTTTTTCGTTCAACAACAACTAGTCATAACCAAAATCTTTTGCACGCTGCGGGTTGATTGGATCGTTGATATTGTCCTCTCCTTTTTGCAGGTACGGTGAGCAAGCAGGAGATATAACACAAAGACTACCTCCACGCCACCATCGCGCAGACGATTGTCTAGGTGATTGCGACGTCGGAGGTCACCGAGGTGGAGGACCTCGATGCCAACGCCACCATCCGGGAGGAGGGAGGGTTCGGGTCCACCGGAGTTTGAACTCCGAGGCTTGGTAGATACATCTAGAGAAGTGGTCTTGTTGTTTGCGTCTGATGTTAAATGGGATCTCGTGATCTCTTCGAGTTGAGATGTTCAATGTTACATCCATGAACGCTGCAAGTGCTAAGATGGTTATGTGACCTTTGCACTAGACCTGTCTTGATTTCCATTCACGAATATTGCATCTAATTTTTAATTTTTTAATTTCTAATAAGTTAGCAGTAGCGTTGGGGCAAAATGGTGCGCTACTACTACTTAGATAGTAGTAGCGTGGGTATAGAATAGTAGTAGCGTGGGTTGAACGCGCTACTACTAACTTTTTAGCTGTAGCGTGGGCTAAAAACGCGATACTGCTAAAAAATAGCTATAGCCTCTTAGCAGTAGCGCGTGAACCCATGCTACTAGTATGTAAAAAACCTACACTACTGGTAGCGTTTTCCTAGTAGTGTACCCAAGGACACTGCTCTAAGAGTCAAAGACGTTCAAAGTCCAACAAAGGATACCGACTGAAATCATCTTGAAGTGCAATCCACTCAACAGAAGATTCCACTCGGATACCCCAATTCCACTCGACCACCATAGAGTCACTCGACCATATGAAGAATCACTCAGAGTATAGAAGATCTAAAAGCACCTCAGGATGGCAACGGTGAGGCGTTCACTCTATAGTCATAAAGATCATTAATAGCTGGCGTTACTAGTAACGCCCCTGTCTTAACTCACATTGAACCCTATGTAACTGAGGGCTGCGAGGGTCCTGGCGCACTCTATATAAGCCACCCCCTCCTCTAGCACAAGGGTTCGCACCCCTGGTAACTTCCACTCATAATCCAGTTGACAAGCCTCCGGGCACCGAGACGTAGGGATGTTACCTCCTCCGAGAAGGACCTGAACTCGTAAACTTGCGTGTACAATCTCACCGTAGCTAGGACCTTGCCTCCTCCTAGTACCCCCTATTCTTGCTGTCAGGCTCACTCCCATGACACAGATTACGATAAATGGCTTGGGGCCATGAAATCTGAGATAGGATCCATGTATGAGAACAAAGTGTGGACTTTGGTGGACTTGCCCGATGATCGCCGAGCCATAGAGGATAAATGGATCTTCAAGAAGAAGACTAACGCTAATGGTAATGTTACTGTCTACAAACAACTTGTCGCAAAAGATTTTCGACAAGTTCAAGGAGTTGACTACTATGAGACTTTCTCACACGTAGCGATGCTTAAGTCTGTCTGAATCATGTTAGCAATTGCTCCATTTTATGATTATGAAATCTGGAAAATGGATGTCAGAACTGCATTCCTTAATGGATTTCTTAAATAAGAGTTGTATATGATGCAACCAGAAGGTTTTGTCGATCCTAAAGGTGCTAACAAAGTGCGCAACCTCTAGCGATCCATCTATGGACTAGTGCAAGCATCTCAGAGTTGGAATATACGCTTTGGTATCAATTCAGTAGGAGACAACGCGACAAGCCACCAAATACCTGCACAAACAAACACCAACTTGCGCCCAACGCGATAAATGGGATGTTAATCCCTTCACGGTTATTTGCAAAGTGAGATCTGATAGAGATGGATAAACAGTAAAGTAATGTTTTTGGTATTTTTTGTTTATGGAACAGAAAGTAAAAGATTGCAAGGAAAATAAATAGGAAACTAAAAGTGTAGGTCGGAAACTTGTATGATGAAAATAGAAGATTATATGATGGAAAATAAACCCAAGGGCCATAGGTTTGACTAGAGGCTTCTCTCAAGATAGGAATTATTACGATGGGTGAACAAATTATTGCCGAGCAATTGATAGAAAAACGCAAAGTTATGACGATATCTATGGCAATGATCATGAATATATGCATCATGTCTGTATCAACTAGATCGAAACGATTCTGCATCTACTACTACTACTGCGCACATCGACCGCTATTTAGCATGCATCTAGAGTATTAAGTTCATAAAAACAGAGTAATGCATTAGGCAAGATGCCATGATGTAGAGGAATTAACTCAAGCATTATGATAAAAGCCCCATCTTTTTATCCTGGATGCCAACAATATAATACGTGTCAATTCCCCTTCTATCACTAGGATCGAGCACCGCAAGATTGAACCCAAAGCTAAGCACTTCTCCCATTGCAAGAAAAACCAATCTAGTTGGCCAAACCAAATCGATAGTTTGAAGAGACATGCAAAGATATCAAATCATGCATATAAAAATTCAGAGAAGATTCAAATAATATTCATAGATAAGCTGATCATAAATCCACAATTCATCGGACGTCGGCAAACACACCGCAAAAGTGTATTACATCGAATAGATCTCCAAGAACATCAAGGAGAACTTTGTATTAAGAATCAAAGAGAGAGAAGAAGCCATCTAGCTACTAGCTATGGACCCGAAGGTCTTTGGTAAACTACTCACGCTTCATCAAAGAGGCAATGGTGTTGATGTAGAAGCCCTCCATGATCAAATACCCCTCTGGTAGGATGCCAGAAAAGGCCCCTATATGGGATCTCACGTGTATAGAATGTTGCGGCGGTGGAAAAGTGATTTCGTGGCTCCCTTGGAAGTTTTTGGCGTATTGATAATCCCCAAGTGCAGGGAATCATTGTAGAAATTTCCAAAGGTGGAAGTGATAAGTATGGAGTGTCGAACCCACAAGGAGCTAAAGGTAAGATCAATATTCTCTCAAGTCCTATGTGCCACTGACACGACTCTACGTACACCGAACGTTTGCTTCCAACTAGTTAAGAGAAATAAAACTACGTTGTGGGTATTAAGAGGATAACTTTTCATGATATTGGAGAGCTAAAATATAAAAGTAGGTGATGTTATCATAAAGTTAGAATATATTACTAAATATTATAAATAGCGAGTGTGGAATAAGGATGGATCGGTGTGCGGAATTGTCCTAGGCAATTGTTAACAAGACCGATGGTCGTCATTGCAATTTCATATGAGGGAGAGGCATAAGTTAACATACTTTCTCTTCTCGGATCATATGCACTTATGATTGGAACTCTAGCAAGCATCCGCAACTACTAAAGATCATTAAGGTAAAGCCTAATAATAGCATTAAAGTATCAAGTCCTCTTTATTCCCATACGCCATGACCCACTTATCCGTGTTTGTGTTTCAGTCACTCACGCAACACAGAAAGTAAACCATGGACATATTGCAACACCCTATAGTGGAAATATCTCACGCTTGTGCGACATGGAGGGCACCATAGGACAAGACCAAAATAAAACATGCAACTCATACCAATCTAGATCATTAATCAAACCAAAGACCAAAGATATCGACTCAAAACATCATAGGATGGCAACACATCATTGGATCATAATATGTGGTATAAAGCACCATGTTTAAGTAGGGATTACAGTGGGGCGCGGGAGTGTGGACCGCGTAAAAGAGATGAGGATGGTGATGATGATGGTGATGTCGATGAAGACGATCACCGCGGCGATGATTCCCCTCCCGATGGCACTCCGGCTTGTGCTTCCTCCTCCATGGCCTCCCCCCTGGATGGGGAGAGGTTCCCCCTCTGGTCCTTGGCCTTCATGGCGATGATGGCCCCTCCGGGATCCTTCTCCATGGCCTCCGGTGATGATGGCCCCCTCCAGCAGGGTGCCAGAGAGGGCCTAGATTAATTTCTGGTGGCTACAGAGGCTTGCGGCGGCGAAACTTCCGATCTAGGTTAATTTCTAGAGGTTTGGGTATTTACAGGAGAGGTTGCCATCGAGAACAAGTCGGGGGGGCCCACGGGTAGTCGACGAGGCACAGGGGCGTGCCCCCCACCCTCATGGGGCCCACGGGACTCCACTCCAGTAGATTTTTGATCCAGTATTTTTATATTTTCCAGAAAAATTCTCCGTTGATTTTCAGCGCATTCCGAGAACTTTTATTTCTGCACAAAAACAACACCATGGTAGTTCTACTAAAAACAACGTTAGTCCGGGTTAGTTCTACTCAAATCATACCAAAATTATATAAAACAATAGTAAACATGGCATGAATACTTCATAAATTATAGATACGTTGAAGGCGTATCAGTATCCCCAAGCTTAATTACTGCTCACCGTCGAGTAGGTAAATGATAAAAGAAATAATTTATGAAGTGTGAATGATAGCAAGTGCACAAGTTTGATCAATGATAATTTCACTCACCTTTTCTAGCATCATTATATGTCATAATAGTAGCTCATCTCATAAAACTTTTCATGATAAAGTAACAAGCTATTCACATGTTAAAGTACAGATCATAAACTTTCTTGAAACTAACAAACTATATTCTAAGTCATCAAACAATTGCAATTCATCCTATTTTTAGGAAAGGGTCTATGTCAGAGCTTTGATTTAGCAAACTCCACATACTCAACTATCATTTAATCTTTCACAATTGCTAACACTCACATGATATTTATGGGTTCAAAGTTTTAATCAAACACAGAGAAAGATAGGGGCTTATAGTTTTGCCTCCTAACCTTTTACCTCAAGGGTAATGTCAACAGTAATAATTTATGAAAACCTACATCCAAGTGGATATATCCAGATCGCTCCAACACAAAGTGCTTGCCAAAGGAAAAAGTGTAAAAAGGAAAGGTGGTGATCACCATGACTCTTGTATAAGGGTAGAAGATAAAAGTAAAAGATAGGCCCTTCGCAGAGGGAAGCAGAGGTTGTCATGCGCTTTTATGGTTGGATGCACAAAAATCGTAATGCAAAAGAATGTCGCTTTATATTGCCTCTTGTGATAGAGGCCTTTATTATGTAGTCCGTCGCTTTTATTTCTTCCCTATCACAAGTTCTTATAAAGCTTATTTTCTTCGCACTAATAGATCATACATATTTAGAGAGCAATTTTTATTGCATGCACCGATGACAACTTACTTGAAGGATCTTACTCAATCCATAGGTACGTATGGTCGACTCTCATGGCAAAACTAGTTTAAGGGATATTCTTAAGCACAAGTAGTATCTCTACTTGGTGCAAAGAATTTTGGCTAGCATGAGGGGGAAAGGCAAGCTCAGCATGTTGCACTACTAGAAAAAGGCCTACTAATGGCGCACCAGTTTTGCCTACTAATGGCGCATCACTGGTGCGCCATTACTAGCACGCCATTAGTAATTTTTACTAATGGCGCACCACTGATGCGCCATTAGTATCTGGTATACTAATGGCGTACCACTGGTGCGCCATTAGTATAGGCTATAGTGTGCCATTAGTATAGGCCACTGGTGCGCCATTAGTATAGGCCACGGTGCGCCATTAGTATTTTTGAATTTTGAAGGCGGGAAAATAGTAGTGGCGCACCGTCTAACCCCCACCGTGCGCCATTGCTATTTTTGAATTTTGAATTTGGATCTGGATCGTGATTTTTTTGTCCATTTTTTGCTAGTTTTTTGTGCTCGTTTTTTGGCACGATATTATTTCAAATTTTGTTCCTTTTTTTGGATCTTGTACGTTCTTTTGCCGTGTTCTTTTGCTGGAGAGGAGGAGGAGGAGGTCACCGGAGAGGCGCTCGCCTACATCGCCGGAGAGGAGGAGGAGTTCGCCGGAGAGGAGTTCACCGAAGCATCGAAGAGGAGGAAGGAGAAACCATGAGAGAATGGGAGGAGAGGAGGGAGGAGGAGCTCACCAGAGAGGAGGGAGGAGAAACCGTGAGGGGAGGGGAGGGGAGGAGAGGAGGGACGAG
>NC_041387.1:614580537-614614371 GCF_002162155.2 Triticum dicoccoides | reverse complement strand
GGAGAGGAGGAGGAGGTCGCCGGAGAGGAGGAGGAGGTCGCCGGAGAGGAGGAGGAGGTCGCCGGAGAGGAGGAGGAGGTCGTCGGAAAGGAGGAGAAGGAGTGGAGGAGAGGAGAGGAGGAGATGGAGTGGAGGAGAGGAGAGGAGGAGATGGAGTGGAGGAGGTGCGCCCAGCCATATATATACGACATAGTATTGGCGCACCGTGGGCAGGTGCGCCATTACTAACTTTTTTTTTATTTTTTTGACTTATTTTGAATTTTGAAGGCGGGAAGATACTAATGGCGCACCATGGGCCGGTGCGCCATTAGTAACTTTTTTTTTTGTTTTTTTGACTTATTTTGAATTTTGAAGGCGGGAAGATACTAATGGCGCACCATGGGCCGGTGCGCCATTAGTAACTTTTTTTTCTTTTTTTGACTTATTTTGAATTTTGAAGGCGGGAAGATACTAATGGTGCACCATGGGCAGGTGCGTCATTAGTAACTTTTTTTTATTTTTTTGACTTATTTTAAATTTTAAAGGCGGGAAGATACTAATGGCGCACCATGGGCCGGTGCGCCGTTAGTAACTTTTTTTCTTTTTTTGACTTATTTTGAATTTTGAAGGCGGAAAGATACTAATGGCGCACCATGGGTAGGTGCGCCATTAGTAACATTTTTTTTTATTTTTTTGACTTATTTTAAATTTTGAAGGTGGGAAGATACTAATGGCGCACCATGGGTAGGTGCGCCATTAGTGAGTTTGAATTTTTTTGCCTCTCCAGATCTTAAAAGCCCCATATATTTTTTCTGTTAGGTTTTTGAGGATTTTGAAAATGTTTAACGGGGTTCCCCCGATTAAATTCGGATGTAACATTTTGAGTAGATGATTTTTCATATAAAAAACTTTTTCATCCGAGTTAGTATGCAAAAGTTATGCCCATTTTTACAAATTCTCGAGAGATTTTGCAAATGAAGTCGAAATTCATATTTGCAAATTTTTCCAACAACTAGACCACATATCACATGAGAAACTTATTTTCTTTTATTTTTTTTGACATTTTCATCATTTTCTTTTATTTTTTTAAAAAACTGAAAAGGCGATCAAGGGGGGGGTGCATTCGGTGGAAGTGGTGGCCAAGTTACTAATGGCGCACCGTGGCATGGTGCGCCATTACTTGTTCAACTAGTAATGGCGCACCACTACCACGGTGCGCCATTAGTAGTTTTGACAAAAAAATTAAATTTTTTTTACTAATGGCGCACCCGCGATGTGGTGCGCCATTAGTATTTGGACACTAATGGCGTACCAACACATGGTGCGCCATTAGTATATAGTAATAGCGCACCACATGTCTGGTGCGCCATTAGTGTCAATTCCATCTATAGCCCTTTTCCTAATAGTGTTGGATGATCCATGACAATATACTTTATTTCGGATATAAGAAAACATAACCCATTATGTTGTCTTCCTTGCCCAACATCAACCTTTTAGCATGTCATATTTTAATGAGTGCTCACAATTACAAAAGATGTCCAAGATAGTATATTTATATGTGAAATATCTCTTCCTTCAATATTCTTTCATGAATTGTTCAAGTGACCAATTCTGCGTTTGCTAACTTTCAATAAGTTTACTAACTATACTTATTACGTGTGAACTCATTACTCCCCATGGTATAAGCATATGAAACATATATAAATTCATATTTATGATATTCAATTCATTCAACCATTTACTCATTAGATATACGTGAAGCACGTGAGAAAATGACAAACTACTCCAAAAGGTATAAGTGAAGAACACTGAGTAGTCAAATAATAGCCATGGGAGGATTCTTTTTTATTCAAGATTTTAGATCCAATGATTTTATTCAAACAGCAAGTAAAATTTAAAATACGCTCCAAGCAAAACACATATCATGTGACGAATAAAAATATAGCTCCGAGTAAGGTATACCAATAGTTTTGAAGACGAAAGAGGGGATGCCTTCCGGGGCATCCCCAAGCTTAGGCGCTTGAGTCTTCCTTGAGTATTACCTTGGGGTGCCTTGGGCATCCCCAATCCTAGGGTCTTTCCATTCCTTATTCTCCTCATATCGATATCTCACCCAAAGCTTTAAAACATCAATTACACAAAACTTAACGAAACTTCATGAGATAGGTTGGTATGATAAAGAGTAAACCATTCACTTTGGTAGTGTCAAAGACAAGTTTAATAATTGTTCTAACACAATGCCTACTGTACCCTATCATTTCTACAATTTATATTGAAAAATATAAGTCATAGAAACTAGAAAACAAGCAAACTATGCAATGAAAACAGAATCTGTCAGAAACAGAACGGTCTGTAATGATCTGAACAGAAACCATACTTATTCTACTCCAAAAATTATGAAATAAATTTGTGTACGTGAGGAATTTGTATATTAATCTTCTGCGAAAAGAATCAACTCAAAATCACTCTTCTGTAAAAAATGGCATCTATTATCGTGAGCGCAAAGTTTCTGTTTTTTACAGCAAGATTGCAAAGACTTCACCCATGTCTTCCCAAAGGTCTTACTTGGCACCTTATTGAAACAAAAAGCTATAAAACATGCTTACTACAGTATATTCATCTTGTAAACACACAAAAAAACAGTAAGGATAAATATTGGGTTGTCTCCCAACAAGCGCTTTTCATTAATGCCTTTTAGCTAGGCATAATGATTTCATTGATGCTCACATAAAAGAAAAGAATTGAAACATAAAGAGAGCATCATGAAGAATATGACTAGCATATTTAAATCTAACCCAATTCCTATGCCTAGGGATTTCGTGAGCACATAATTTATAGGAACAAGAATCAACTAGCATAGAAAGGCAAAACAAGTATAACTTCAAAACTTTAAGCACATAGAGAGGAGACTTGATATTATTGTAAATCTTACAAGCATGTATTCCTACCTCATAATAATTTTCATAGGCATCATGAATGAATTCAACCATATAACCATCACATAAAGCATTCTTTTCATGATCTAAAAGCATAGAAATTTTCTACTCTCCACATAAGCAAAATTCTTCTCATTCGGAATAGTGGGATCACTAATTCCTAAAGTTGACACTCTTCCAAACCCCTTTAGATGATAGTATTATTCATACTCCAAAAGATATAAGTGAAGTTCATGGAGAATTCTTCAATTAATATAGACTAACCAATATCCAAGCTCAAAATATGTAAGTGAAGCACACGAAGCATTCTATAAAACCATACACAAAGGACAAAAATCATGTGAACAAAACAAAAACTGAGGTATACCGATACTTGTTGAAGAAGAAAGAAGGGATGCCAACCGGGGCATCCCCAAGCTTAGATGCTTGAGTATCCTTTGAAATATTTAATTGGGGTGCCTTGGGCATCCCCAAGCTTGAACTCTTTCGTCTCTTTATTCTTCTCACATCAGTAGCTCCTCGTTCTTCGAACACTTCATCCACAAAAACTTAACAAGAACTTTGTGAGATCCGTTAGTGTAATAAAGCAAACTACCACTTTAAGGTACTTTAATAAATTCATTATTTATTTATAATGATGTTAAACCTAATGTATTACAACTTCTCTATGGTTCATACCCCCCGATACTAGCCATAGATTCATCAAAATAAGCAAACAACACACGAAAAACAGAATCTGTCAAAAACAGGACAGTCTGTAGTAATCTAGAAGTTTAGTAAACTTATGTAACTCCAAAAATTCTAGAAAAAATATAAAAATTTAAACAATTTGTACAGAAGTAATGTGCAAAACGTTTCAGACCCATTTGACCTTCCAGTAAAAAAAATGTAAAATCACGCGCTACAGCCAAAGTTTCTATTTTTGTTCTGCACATAGTAAACAAGCAATCTAATCATCCTAAAACCAACGCTTGGCACATTATTTTTATAATACAATGGATATACACAACGGGATTATTATTTACAGAGAAACTTCCATGAAAAATTCTACATTGTTTCCATGAGCATGAACACAAGTGCTCAAGGTCGACCCTCACTTCTTCAATGCATAACTTTCCAGTCACTTCTCTTTTTGAAAAACTTTTTAGGCATGAGAGGCAAGTAAATTTTTTTGGTATTTTTATTCTATAAATTTTGTTTGTATGTTTCACCCACAACTGAATAGAAACAAAAAGGAAAAATAAAATCTACTTAGTGAAGAAAGCAAACAAGCACACACGAGAATATCAACCTCATGCTATTGCTCCCCGGCAACGGCGCCAAAAAAGAGCTTGATAATCCCCAAGTGCAGGGAATCATTGTAGCAATTTACAAAGGTGGAAGTGATAAGTATGGAGTGTCGAACCCACAAGGAGCTAAAGGTAAGATCAATATTCTCTCAAGTCCTATCTACCACTGATACGACTCTACGTACACCGAACATTTGCTTCCAACTAGATACGAGAAATAAAACTACGTTGTGGGTATGAAGAGGATAACTTTGCATGATATCAGAGAGCTAAAATATAAAAGTAGAGTGTGCAATAAAGTTAGAATATATTACTAAAATTATAAATAGCGAGTGTGCAATAAGGATGGATCGGTGTGAGGAATTGTCCTAGGAAATTGTTAACAAGACCGGTGGTCTCCATTGCAATTTCATATGAGGGAGAGGCATAAGATAACATACTTTCTCTTCTTGGATGATATGCACTTATGATTGGAACTCTAGCAAGCATCCGCAACTACTAAAGATCATTGAGGTAAAACCCAACCATAGCATTAAACTATCAAGTCCTCTTTATTCCCATACGCCATGTCCCACTTATCCGTGTTTGTGTTTCAGTCACTCACGCAATGTAGAAAATAAGTAAACCATGGACATATTGCAACACCCTACAACGGAAATCCCTCACGCTTGCGCGACAGGGAGGCAACATAGGACAGCACCAAAATAAAACATACAACTCATACCAATCTAGATCATCAATCAACCCAAAGACAAAGGATATCTACTCAAAACATCATAGGATGGCAACACATCATTGGATCATAATATGTGGCATAAAGCACCATGTTTAAGTAGGGATTACAGCGGGGGTGCGGGAGTGTGGACCGCGTAAAAGAGATGAGGATGGTGATGATGATGGTGATGTCGATGAAGACGATCACCGCGGTGATGATTCCCCTCCCGATGGCACTCCGGCGTCACCGAGAGAGAGGAGGAGAAGTTCTCCCCCTTGTGCTTCCACCTCCATGGCCTCCCCCCTGGATGGGGAGAGGTTCCCCCTCTGGTCCTTGGCCTTCATGGCGATGATGGCCCCTCCGGGATCCTTCTCCATGGCCTCCGGTGATGATGGCCCCCTCCGGCAGGGTGCCAGAGAGGGCCTAGATTGATTTCTCATGGCTACAGAGGCTTGCGGCGGTGGAACTTCCGATCTTGGTTAATTTCTAGAGGTTTGGGTATTTATAGGAGAGGTTGGCGTCGAGAACAAGTCAGGAGGCCCCACGGGTAGTCCACGAGGCACAGGGGCGCGCCTAGGGGGGCGACCCCACCCTCGTGGGGCCCATGGGACTCCCCTCCGGTAGATTTTTGTTCCAGTATTTTTATATTTTCCAGAAAAATTCTTCGTTGAGTTTCAGCGCATTTCGAGAACTTTTAGTTCTGCACAAAAACAACACCACGGTAGTTCTGTTGAAAACAGTGTCAGTCCGGGTTAGTTCTACTCAAATCATACCAAAATTATATAAAACAATAGTAAACATGGCATGAATACTTCATAAATTATAGATACGTTGAAGACGTATCAGGTATTGAGAATATATAGGAGGAAGATCTAGATCAGGAGTCACCGGGGGGCCCACAAGGTCGGGGCGCGCCCTCCACCCTTACGGTCGCCTCGTGGCTCTTATGACTTGCACTCCAAATCTTCTGGGTGTCTTCTAGTCCAAGAAAAATCATCGCAAAAATTTTATTCTGTTTAGTATTCCTTTTCTGCGAAACTCTAAAACAATGAAAAACAGGACCTGACACTGGGCTCTAGGTTAATAATTTAGTCCCAAAAATCATATAAAATAGCATATTAATGCACATAAAACATCCAAAACAGATAATATAGTAGCATGGAACAATAAAAAAATTATAGATACGTTGGAGACGTATCAAGCATCCCCAAGCTTAATTCCTGCTGGTCCTCGAGTAGGTAAATGATAAAAACAGAATTTTTTGATGTGGAATGTTACCTAACATATTTATCCATGTAATTTTCTTTATTGTGGCATGAATGTTCAGATCCGTATGATTCAAAACAAAAGTTTAATATTGACATAAAAACTATAATACTTCAATCATGGCCAAAGAAAGTTTATCCCTACAAAATCATATAGTCTGGGCATGCTCCATCTTCATCACACAAAATATTCAAATCATGCACAACCCCGATGACAAGCCAAGCAATTGTTTCATACTTTTGATGTTCTCAAACTTTTTCAACTTTCACGCAATACATGAGTGTGAGCCATGGACATAGCACTATAGGCGAAATAGATGGTGGTTGTGTGATGACCCACAAGTATAGTGGATCTATCGGAGTCTGTTCGATAAGTAAGAGTGTCGAACCCAACGAGGAGCAGAAGGAAATGACAAGTGGTTTTCAGTAAGGTATTGTTTGCAAACACTGAAATTATCGGAAACAGATAATTTTGTGATAAGGTAATTCGTAATGGGTAACAAGTAACAAAAGTAAACAAGGTGCAGCAAGGTGGCCCAGTCCGTTTTGTAGCAAAGGACAAGCCTGGACGAACTCTTATACAAACCAAAGCGCTCCGAGGCACATGGGAATTATTGTCAAGCTAGTTTTCATCATGCCCACATGATTCGCGTTCGTTACTTTGATAATTTGATATGTGGGTGGACCGGTGCTTGGGTGCTATCCTTACTTGGACAAGCCTCCCACTTATTATTAACCCCTCTCGCAAGTGTCCGTGACTAGAAAGAAGAATTAAGGTAAACCTAACCATAGCCTGAAACATATGGATCCAAATCAGCCCCTTACGAAGCAACACATAAACTAGGGTTTAAGATTCTATCAATCTAGCAACCCATCATCTACTTATTACTTCCCAATGCCTTCCCCTAGGACCAAATCATGGTGAAGTGTCATGTAGTCGACATTCACATAACACCACTAGAGGAGAGACAACATACATCTCATCAAAATATCGAACGAATACCAAATTCACATGATTACTTATAACAAGACATCTCCAATGTCCTCGGGAACAAACGTAACTACTCACAAAGCATATTCATATTCATAATCAGAGGGGTATTGAATAGCATTAAGGATCTGAACATGTGATCTTCCACCGAATAAACCAACTAGCATCAACTACAAGGAGTAATCAACACTACTAGCAACCCACAGGTACCAATCTGAGATTTTGAGACAAAGAGCGGATACAAGAGATGAACTAGGGTTTGAGAGGAGATGGTGCTGGTGAAGATGTTGATGGAGATTGACCCCCTCTCAATAAGAGGATCGATGGTGATGACAATGGCGGTGATTCCCCCTCCCAGAGGGAGTTTCCCGTCATAACAGCTCCGTCAAAGCCCTGTATTGGTCCTGCCTAGGTTCCTCCTCGAGACAGCGGCGCTTTGTCCCGAAAGCTTCTCTCTGATTTTTTTTCCAGGGCAAAAGACACCATATAGCAGAAGATGGGTGTCGGGGACCTGCCATGGGGCCCACGAGGTAGGGGGCGCGCCCAGGGGGTGGGCGCGCCCTCCACCCTCGTGGCTGACTGGTGGCCCCCCTCTGGTGCTTTCTTCGCAAAATATTTTTTTATATATTCCAAAACTAATCTCCGTGAAGTTTCAGGAGTTTTGGAGTTGTGCAGAATAGGTCTCTAATATTTGCTCCTTTTCCAGTCTAGAATTCCAGCTGCGAGCATTCTCCCTCTTCATGTAAACCTTATAAAATAAGAGAGAAAAGGCATAAGTATAGTGATATAATGTGTAATAACAGCCCATAGTGCAATGAATAGTGATATAAAAGCATGATGCAAAATGGACGTATCAACTCCCCCAAGCTTAGACCTTGCTTGTCCTCAAGCGAAAGCCGATATTGAAAAATATGTCCACATGTTTAGAGAAAGAGGCGTAGATAAAATAAAATACGGACATGAAGGCATCATGATCATCTTTATAACAACAACATATATTTTCATATAATTTCTTATGCTAAAGTAACAATCTATTCACATGGTAAAGTATGAATCATAAACTTCATTGAAAACTAACAAACTGTGATCTCAGTCATTGAAGCAATTGCAATTTATCATAACATCGGAAAGAGTCAATATAAGAGCTTTTCAGCAAGTCCACATACTCAACTATCATTTAGTCTTTCAGAATTTCTAACAACTCAGGCGATACTTATGGGTACAAAGTTTCAATCGGACACAAAGAAACATAGGGGCTTATAGTTTTGCCTCCCAACCTTTTATCTCAAGGGTAATGTCAACAATAATACTTTATGAAAACCTACATCCAAGTGTATATAGATATTAGGATCGTTCCAGCGCATAGTGCTTGCCAAAGTATAAAATGTAAAAAAGGAAACGTGAAGATCACCATGACTCTTGTATAAGGGTAGAAGGTAAAAATAAAAGATAGTCCCTTCGCAGAGGGAAGCAGAGGTTGTCATGCGCTCTTATGGTTGGATGCACAAAATCTTAATGCAAAAGAATGTCACTTTATATCACCACTTGTGATAGGGACCTTTATTATGCAGTCTGTCGCTTTTATTTCTTCCATATCACAAGCTCATATAAAGCTTATTTTCTTCACACTATTAGATCATACATATTTAGAGAGCGATTTTTATTGCTTGGACCGATGACAACTTACTTGACAGATCTTACTCAATCCATAGGTAGCTATGGTGGACTTTCATGGCAAAACTGGGTTTAGGGATGTTTGGAAGCACAAGTAGTATCTTTACTTGGTGCAAAGAAATTTGGCTAGCATGAGGGGGAAAGGCAAACTCCACATGTTGGATGATCCATGACAATATAACTTATTCGGATATAAGAAAACATAACCCATTACATTGTCTTCCTTGTCCAACATCAACTCTTTAGCATGTCATATTTTAATGAATGCTCACAATCATAAAAGATGTCCAAGATAGTATATTTATATGTGAAAACCTCTCTTTATTTATTACTTCCTATTAATTGCAACGATGACCAAAACTATGTTTGTCAACTCTCAACAAATTTTATTCATCACACTCTTTATATGTGAAGTCATTACTCTCCATAAGACCAATATGATCTTTTTATTTCTTTTTATTCTTTCTTTTAATTCCCTCAGGATAGCAAGATAGCAAATCCCTCAACTCAAAACTACTTTTTATTATATATAATTCACGGCCTCGATTACATAGATAGAGATCAAAAAAAAACTCAAAGCTAGATCATACTAAACTTTATTCTACTAGATCAAGATATAACCAAAAGGATCGAACTAAGAAAAGCGATAAAGATAGAAGTGTGATGGTGATATGATACCAGGGCACCTCCCCCAAGCTTGGCAATCGCCAAGGGGAGTGCCAATACCCATGTATTTATGTCTCTTTCTTCCGAGGTGGTGATGATGGAATTTTTGATTATGTAGGCTCGTCGTCCACCTTCCAAGGCATAGGCTCACCATCATAGAAGGATGAACGAGTCTCCGAGATCCTCAAATCTGCAGCCAAAATCATCCTCTTGAATCTATATTCATACTCATAGTTTTGGTTTTGCAGTTCATAGATCTGGGACTAGAGGTGCTCGATTTTCTCATGAAGCTTGAAGATGGCCTCCCCGATGTTCTTGTCATCGAGCTTGTGATTGTTGGTGAACTCCGTGATCATCATGTGATTGGAATTGAGTCCATGTTCAACTATCCCTTGGCACTTGAAAACTTGTTGCTCCATTGCTTCGAGTCTTGTCTCCACACTTCCGTCTTCTTTGGTCCCTCAACATCACGGATGTGCAAAACCCCCTCACGCATCTCAATGGTTTGAGGGTGTTGCAGCACTTCCGTGAGGTAAGGGTTCATTGTCGTGGAATTAACATGTCAGATGTCCTAGTGTGAGGACTTAGTCGTGAAGCCAACGCATCTATGTGGTAACTTGAGAGGGGTTGAGCGGAACCGAGAGACGCAACACGCAAGACAAAGATTTAGACAGCTTCGGGCCCCGGGAAACATCATCTGGTAATAGCCCTACATGATGTTTGTGGCTAGGTCTCATTATCATCATGAGGGAGTCACCCTAAACCAACTCTCCTCTAGTTCTGTCTAGCATTATCGATTATTTTCTGTTCCCCCTCCTCTTTGGGGAGCCCTGCCCCTCCTTATATAAGTTAGAGGGGCGGGTTACATGTGGAGTCCTTTTACGATTAGGACTAGTCTACCTTCAAATACAAACCGGATATAAGTCCGGGTCTTAACTCCTTGTAGGATAATATTCCTTGTGCTTTCCTCATAAACCGGCCTGCCATTAGCATAGACCGGCCTCCTGGGCCTTGGGCCTTGTCATCCGGCTGTCCCGCCCGCCGGCTTATCAGTGAATCATAATGTTCAGGTAGGTTGCTTGTAAACCGTCTAGTCAGGGCGGGTCACCAGTGAATCGCCAAGTGTAAACCGGGTCTCAAGTAAACCGCCAGGTCTGGCCGGGTCATATTTCCGGCCCGTTCATACAGCGGGGTATATCCCCGACCTTAATTTGGATTCATCCATGTTAAACTGATCGTGTAAAACAAACACAAGAACAAACTTTGTGGCTTGTGCTCTGGGTTAAAGATTCTTATAAACCGGCACTTGATCATCCTTAAATCCTTGTCATTTCTTCCTTCTAGAAAATCCGAGTCAATAGACCAACTTCATAATCAATTTGCTTGTTGAAGATATTTTGTAAACAAAGAATCCATTTGAATCGGCCTTCAATGCTCTGATTTGACAAAAATATTGGTCTTCAAATATTCAACTAATATTCAGCCGGTTTGAAAATGTAGAACTTGCCAATCTATGATTTCCAAAAATCGTCGGGTTATAAAAACTGATAATTCCGGGTCATGATTGTTTCCAACGCCGATTCATGATTGTTTCCAACTCCGTTTCATGATTGTTGCCAATGCCGGTTCATGATTGTTGCAGACACCGGGTCATAATGATTGGTGATGCCAGGTCAATCTGGTTTGCTCAAAACTGAAAATCGGAAAATATTTCTCCCTTATATCCATATTACCTGTAGCCCCAAGTCTTGAACAGAACAAAGTGATGATTTGAGACTTGTTTCCATATAATTACTGCCACTTTGAAGAAATCCATGTTGTTCATCTCAGTCACTAGCAAAACACTGAATACTCCATATATGTAGCCCCCAAGTGCCGGGTTGTCATGCTTGCAGCAACCTGGGACTTGAAATTGCCTTATGCTCATAAAAACTTCAACCAGTGTAGCCCCCAAGGGTCGGGTCATTATGCAATAATGAGCAGGGACTTTGTAAATATAATCATGTAGATTTTGAACATCAATGTGTATCCCCCAAGGACCGGCTCATTATAATATGATGAGTCGGGTCTTCAATAAGATGAGAAAAAATGACTTTGCATTAGCCCCCAAGTGTCATGGTGCATGCTTGCAGCGACATGAGACTTGCATATTTGATGTAATCTCAACTTGAATAATATAGCCCCCAAGTGCCGGGTCGTAAGCCTGCAACAACTCGGGACTATTCCTTCAATTATAGAATAAATCATATCCATTGATAATATGATAGCCATTGCGCTAAAGCGACTTTGAAAACCTTAATCATAATACTGGTTATTGATAACCATAATAAAATCCAGCCATGTTGGCTATTTGAAGATTTGAATAATATAATCCAATGATTTATGAGCGCATGATTCCAATGGCGCAATCCAAATATATACTGGTGACTTATAGTCCAAAGCCAGGCCAGGTTAATAAACACCGAATAATTTATCATCATACTGGCGACTTATAGTCCAAAGCCAGGCCGGGTTAATAAACGCCGATGATTTATAATTATGCTTTACTCAACCTGTTTCTCCATACATCAAGCTAAAAGTGTCCTGGCAGTTTGCCGTCGGACGGGTCATAATGCCCAACATATAGCCCGGGTTTATAACCAAGGCTGCAAGGATAATAAAATATGAAATATATCATACCTGTGATATTGAATCACATCGTTGGTTTACCAACTTTCTTGTAGCAAGGGTGACAACCCAAATCTGGAGTACTGATAACTCCCACCATGCTTTGCTGGTTTGTAATGAAGCCATGCCGCGTTATAATAAACACCGGATGATCATCCTGGCGACTTGTAGTCAAAGCCAGGCCGGGTTAACAAACACCGGTTATAATTGATTGTGTACTAACAACTTATAGTTGAAAGCCAAGCCGGCTTAACAAACGTCGGTTTATAGTTGACGACTTATAGTCAGGCCGGGTCAATAGACGCCGGTTTATCATAAAACCTTATCAAAGGAGAAAATACTTTGACAAATAAAAGCAAATGAACACTAGTAGTTGAGGCTTTTTAAGGGTTACGAGGCCTAAATTCGAGGCTTTTCATGGGCTGCTAGGTCACTGAGTTAAACCATTTCACAAAGCCTTTTAAGATGGACCTCACATTAACCAATCGTCGGTTTAACTTTGACAAGTTCAGGGTCTATATTAGATTGACTTGTCAAACGTTTGGCGGGTCATACCAGGATTACCTGGACGGAGTGGCTTACTTGATGAAGGCAGGTTAACCCGGGGTTTTAGGTGAATACACCTGGCTTCCAAGCCTGGCTCGATAGCCTATTACAAGGGTACTTTCAAACTGTTTGTTGCTTTGCACAAAGAGCCCCCAAGTAACATTTTGAGCTGTGCTCAGTGGGTGCCTATGTTTGACCTGTGCTTAGCAACATATCTCTTTGGCCCCTTATGATAATGTTGGCTTGATAGCCGGATTACCGAAGTAACTAGAGTTGTGCTCTTATGATAATACTGGTTTGATAGCCGCATCAAGAGGGTAGTAATGCTATGTTCTCTTTGGTGAATACACCTATGTTTGAACAGGAAGCCCCCAAGTGATCATATGAAGATGAGCCCATAAGGAAGGATACCCATGTTTGAACCGCGCGTTAGGGCAGCAGGTCCTCTTCGGCAACCTTTAACTTTTTGCAAGAGATAAATTCTTCTTGAACCAGAAATTCTTAAACTGGATATTGAGAGCTTCAAAGCTTTATGGGAGATATCTTTCCTTTGAGCCGGATTTTAAACCGGAATCCTTCTTTTTAATCCGGCCATTTTCTGACGGCTTTTAAATTTGCACCAATATGGCGGTTTAGGGTCCTGCATTAACTAACTTTGCAAGCCAGAGTAATTGCTCTTCTAAAGAAAGCAATATATAATAAAAATATATTAGATGGATTTCACCTAATATGTTAGGCCAGTATTTATCTGCCACAGAGTTGATGATCAGTTGACCACCATGGTGAACCGGCGCGGTAAACCGTGCGAACGGGCAAGTGAGCCGCATTGTGTTGATATATGCCGACCCGCGGAGGCGGACGGAAATAACAACCGCAACATTAGAGGTAGTATGGACGTGGGCGAGTCGCTACCGCTCTTGCAGTGACCAAATGTCCTGCATAAATAATATCATAAACCGGAGTAATTGTTCTCAAAAGGAAAATTTTGACACGTGCTACTTAAAATAATCTAGACAGATATCACTTGATGTATTTGGACCTTATGATCCTCATCGGTATCCGTTAGCTAACCCGGCATGTTGAGTAGGCCGGACCGCAGGGTGGACAGTAAAACGGCCGCAGCATCAGAGGCAGCACAAACACATGAGTCAGCCACGGTGTTGTAAGCCAGCGTGGACGGACGAGTCAATCGCAGGCGTGGTAAACCGCGCAGACAGGTGAACTGGCCATGAGGGCGGACGGGTGAGTCCTCCATGGCATTATAAGGCGGCGCAGACAGGTGAGTCGGCTGGTGCGTTGATGTAAACTGGGCCGCGACACGCATATTCGTGAAGCCACGCGGCACAGCCGAACGTGGATCCGTGGTATAACACCACCCCTTTTCCTTTTAACAATCGTCCTATGTAAAAATATTACAGCCATAGTAATTTTTCTTTGACATAAAATAATATGTGCTAATAAAATAAATTTTAAATGGATATCACCTGATTTGTTCGGGCAACGGATGATTCGTGCATTGCGACAAAGGCGGCTCAGGCAGACTGGCCAAGGGTGGCTTAGCACAAGGTCGCAGTGGCTACGGCTGAGACGGTGGCTTAAAGCATGACTGTGGCGGAGTCTGGAATCGGGCGGCTCAGCACGGACCCTCCGGGTCATTTTTGACCAATCCTTTTTTATCAACTCAGTCATAGTGCGGATGCAAATTTCAGAACTGTACCAACGACCGCAGCTAGCTTGAGACTTTCAGACTTGTTCCAAGCATCCAGAATACTGACATATGTTGTCACGCGGACTCTACATGCCTTTAGATGAGTTTCTTCAAATATTTGATACACCTCGATTGCTTTGTCTGCATTGCTCATACCCCAGAATCCTCATCATTCTTTTGCTGATCTCCAACCATCAACGTGCTCCTCAAACAAGCATGTATAGCTTTTCCTGTATTTTCTTAATCATATCCAATGCTGTATAATGAGACTCCCATAGCACATCGAAGAACATCTTCCACTTCAGTTCCCGTTGTTTGACAATAGGCCTCGATGGCAGAAGTGAGCCGCTGGCTCGAGACGAGGAACAGTGACGAGTCCGGGCAAGGGCGGGACCGTGGTCTCGCTCGAGACGTGGTTGGTGGTCGAACGCCACGGCACGAAGGAGAGCAAGGAGGCTGGAGGGAGGAGGTGCTGGCGGGACAAGGTACAGCGGGGGCGGGTCGAGGCCGGCTCCAGTGGGGGCGCTTAGCGGCTCTGGGCGTGGCCAGCTCAAGCGTGGTGATGGAGGTTTCCAGGTAGAAACGGCGGAGTAGGAGGCGAGGCGCGCTTGGACCGGCGACGGCTCAGAGATGTAACCATGGCGGAAGTGCAGCCGGTTACGGCGGCTGCCAGCAAATCAGTGCCAGGGCATGAAGAGAGCGGTGGACGCAGTGGCTGGCTGGCAGTGATGACCCTCGGGTGGCTCGGGTTGGACAACCGGGTCACGGTGCGGCGGTTGTACGCGTAGCTCATGGTAGAAACCGGTCGGAGGCCACGGCTATAGAAGTAGTAGCGATGCGGATGCAGAGAGATGCCAAAGCGGCAGGTCACGGTGTTGAGGTGAGCCGGGGAGGTGGAAGCCGGCGAGGCAGCTCGCTGTAGAGGCTGCACGGCTAGAGCGGCTGTTGCACGGGAGCGAAGACTCGCAGGGGCGGGTGAACGTGAGAAGTCCAGCAGGCAGCCGGCGAAGCAAAGCAAGGTATCTTGCGGTGATAGCCGTGGCCTGCTCAAGGCCCGACAGAAGAGGTGGAGGCGAGTCAGTTCGGCGAGGCCACAACCATAGCTAGCCACAGCGGGAGAGGTAGCCCGATGGCTCTTGGACGAGCAAGGAGCTTGGAAGCGGTGGCGGCGCGGGCTTCGGGCGGAGGCGAGGCGCACCGGAGGTAAGGCGGCGCCGCATCATCTTACGGCGGAGGCGACCGGCCGTCGGTGGCGGGACCATGGCTGTGGCAGCTCGGTGGCGGAGGGCTGGACAACGGCTCGAAGCCGCGGGGCCGGAGAACGACGGAGTGACGGCGACTCGATGGTGGAAACTGCTTCCGGGTCATGGGTTGCTCCCCTTTTTTTAAATCCTGAATTAACTTCCGGGGTCTTCACGCAAAAAGTACTCGATATGGCATGGGTCTTCACGTGGATTGGCAGCCTCGGCAGCTAGAGATGGCTGGGCAAATCGATTGTGTCAATCTCGGTTACCTGTCGGTCTCGGTAACACGCGGTTGCAGCGTACAACAGCTTTTGCAGTAGAATCAATCTTCGACCGAATTTGATCACACGACGACGGCAGCGCATAGACGCAGGAACCCTAATCGCTTTGGATCGCAAATCTCGTGTATGCTGTTCTGACAGCTCGTCCATGATGTAGATTCCTCGGGTGTGACCTTTTCTTCATCCCATGAAATTTCTTGATATGTGGGATAATAACAAAAAATTGCGAACTTCTCGATCCAGAGGAAGATCCCTCCAAGAACTCAACACCACCATGCGCGAGCCCCATGGTGGGCGCCAACTGTCGTGGAATTAACACGTCATATGTCCTAGTGTGAGGACTTAGTCGTGAGGCCAACGCATCTATGTGGTAACTTCAGAGGGGTTGAGCGGAATCGAGAGATGCAACATGAAAGACAAAGATTTAGACTGCTTCGGGCTTCGGGAAACATCATCCGGTAATAACCCTACATGCTGTTTGTGCCTAGGTCTCATTATCATCATGAGGGAGTCGCCCTAAACCGACTCTCCTCTAGTTGTGTCTAGCCTTATCGATTATTTTCTGTTCCCCTCCTCTTTGGGGAGCCATGTCCCTCCTTATATAAGTTAGAGGGGCGGGTTACATGTGGAGTCCTTTTAGGATTAGGATTAGTCCACCTTCTAATACAAATCGGATACAAGTCCGGGTCTTAACTCCTTGTAGGATAATATTCCTTTTGCTTTTCTCATAAACCGGCCTGCCATTAGCATAGACTGGCCTTCTGGGCCTTGGGCCTTGTCATCCATCTGTCCTGCCCGCCGGGTTATCAGTGAATCATAACGTTCAGGTAGGTTGCTTGTAAACCATCTGGTCAGGGCGGGTCGCCAGTGAATCGCCAAGTGTAAACCGGGTCTCAAGTAAACCGCCCAGTCCGGCCGGGTCATATTTCCAGCCGGTTCATACCGTGGGGTATATCCCCGACATTGATGACCTTCTCGAAAAACTTGTCCTTAGGGGCACTTGGAGACATCATGGTGATCTAGATCTGTCAAAAAAACAGCTCGAAACAAAAACAGAGTATTTTGTCGTGGTACGGTGGTCAAACCTTCGGGAGATTATATAATGAATTTTTACCGACCAAAAGAAGTATCATGCAGGAAAACGGAGTTCGGAGGGCACACGATGTGGCCACGAGGTAGGGGGCATGCCCAGGGGTAGGGAGCGCCCTCCACCCTCGTGACTGCCTCGTTTCTCGTTCGGACTAATAATTTTCCTAATTTTTTAAATATTCCAAAATGGAGAAAAATTGCTATTAGAACAGTTTTGGAGTCCGTTTACTTACCGTACCATGTACCTATTCTTTTTCGGAGTCTGAAACATTCTGGAAAGTGTCCCTTATGTACTCCTCCAGGGTTACGGTTTCAATTATATTGGTTTAAACATTTACGGGATTACCTGAGATATATTGTTTGATTCTTTAACCGTTTACCACCTTTGGATTTGTGCCTTCGGCGTTGTTGATTTTGGTGGCACCGGAACTATAGAACTCCTCGATAATGTAAGGACCATCCCATTTAGAGAGAAGTTTTCCTGCAAAATATCTTAAACGAGAGTTGTATAGCAAAACATAATCACCTATACTAAACTCATGCTTTTGTATTCTTTTGTCATGCCATCTTTTTACTTTTTCTTTAAAAAACTTGGCATTCTCATAGGCTTGGGTTCTCCATTCATCAAGCAAGCTAATGTTAAACAACCTCTTCTCACTGGCAAGTTTGAAATCATAATTGAGCTCTTTAATAGCCCAATATGCCTTATGTTCTAGTTCGAGAGGTAAGTGACATGCCGTTCCACAAACCATTTTATACGGAGACATACCCATAGGATTTTATAAGCAGTTCTATAGGCCCATAATGCATCATCAAGTTTCCTGGACCAATTCTTTCTAGATCTATTAACAGTCTTTTGCAAAATTAATTAAATCTCTCTATTACTCAATTCTACTTGGCCACTAGACTGAGGATGATATGGAGATGCAATTCTATGATTAACATAATACTTAGCAAGGATTTTACGAAAAGCGCCATGAATAAAATATGAACCACCATCAGTTATCAAATACCTAGGGACTCCAAATCTCAGAAAAATAACTTCTTTAAGCATCTTAATAGAAGTGTGATGATCAGCACTACTAGTTGGAATAGCTTCTACCCACTTAGAAACATAATCAACAGCAACTAAAATATGTTTATACCCATTGGAGGAAGGAAAAGGTCCCATATAATCAAAGCCCCAAACATCAAGTGGTTCAATAACAAGTGAATAATTCATAGGTATTTCCTGACGTCTACTAATATAACCAATTCTTTGGCATTCACCACAAGACAAGACAAACTTACGAGCATCCTTGAAGAGAGTAGGCCAATAAAAATTGGATTATAATACCTTATCTGTAGTTCTATCTTCAGCGTGGTGTCCTCCGTAAGCCTCGGAGTGGCACTTGCGTAGGATCTATTCTTGTTCATGCTCAGGTACACAACATTTAATGACACCATCTACTCCTTCTTTATAAAGGTATGGGTCATCCCAAAAGTAATGTCTTAAATCATAGAAAAACTTTTTCTTTTGCTGGTATGTGAAACTAGGTGGTATAAATTTAGCAACAATGTAATTCGCATAATCAACATACCATGGAGCAGTACAAGAAGCATTTATGACAGTTAATTATTCATTAGGAAAGCTATCATCAATAGGCAGTGGGTCATCAAGAACATTTTCTAACCTAGACAAGTTGTCTGCAACGGGGTTCTCAGCTCCCTTTCTATCAATAATATGCAGATCAAATTCTTGTAGCAAGAGAAACCATCTAATAAGTCTAGGTTTAGCATCTTTGTTTTCCATAAGATACTTAATAGCAGCATGATCAGTGTGAACAGTTACTTTGGAATCAACAATATAAGGTCTGAACTTATCACAAGCAAATACAACTGCTAGAAATTCTTTTTCAGTAGTAGCATAATTTCTCTGGGCAATGTCTAGAGTTTTACTAACATATCGAATAACATTTAATTTCTCATCAACTCTTTGTCCTAGAACATCACCAACAACAAATCGCTAGCATCACATATAATTTCAAAGGGTAAATCCCAATCGGGTGGTTGAACAATAGGTGCAGAAATCAAGGTTTTCTTAAGTATTTCAAATGCTTCTACACAATCATCATCAAAAACAAAAGGAACGTCTTTCGCAAGAGACTAGTGAGAGGCCTAGAAATTTTAGAGAAGTGTTTAATAAACCTCCTATAGAAACCAGCATGACCAAGGAAACTTCTTATAACTTTGATATCTTTCGGACAAGACATATTTTCAATAGCATCTACTTTAGCTTCATCAACTTCAATAACTGTTTCAGAAATTTTATGCCCCAAGACAATACCTTCATTAACCATAAAGTGGCACTTCTCCCAATTCAAGACAAGATTAGTTTCTTTGCATCTCTGCAAAACTCGATCAAGGTTGCTTAAGCAATCATCAAAAGAAAGTTCTGTAAACAGAGAAATCATCCATGAAAACCTCAACAATCTTTTCACAAAAGTCAAAGAATATAGCAGTCATACATCTCTGAAAGGTAGCAGGTGCACTACATAAACCAAAAGGCATACGTCTACAAGCAAAAGTACCGAAAGGGCAAGTAAAAGTGGTCTTTTCCTGATCCTCTTTTGACACAGGTATTTGAGAGAAGCCAAAATAACCATCTAGGAAGCAAAAATGTGTATGTTTGGATAGTCTTTCTAGCATTTGATCAATAAAAGGTAGAGGGTAATGATCTTTGCTAGTAGCTTTATTTAATTTGCGGAAATCAACACTACAAAAAAATAAACTTCTGTGATGATACGTGTTTGTCACAGTAGGTCGCATTTTTTGTCATGCATGTAACATCCATGACGATTTTATGACAGAATCAAGATAGTCATACATGTGCTGTCGTAGAAGTGTTCCATGACATTACCAAAATTATTATCCCGGAAGTGTCCACTTCCATGACGATAAATCGCGCGTCACAGAAGTGCTTTCGTCAAGGGTGACCGACATGTGGCATCCACTGTAACAGAACACCGTTAAGCTATCGGGTCCGGTTTTAGATCCGATAACCCGTTAACAGCCCCGACCAATGGGGATTTTCCATGTGTAAAATCATCATTGGCCGGAGGAAACACGTGTCGGCTCACCGTTGGGACAGATGTCATCCACTCATTGGACCCAAGGCGCCTATGATACGTCGACACGTGGCACGGCCCAATAGAGGCCCATTCCTATGAAAAGGCCGGCCCGTTTGACTTGGTCAAAAGGTGGCGGGCCGGCCAATGGAAAGCCTATTAATGGCATGTTCGCATATAGCCCATTTAGAGCCCGCTAACTCATGGCCCGTTACGACATAGCGGTATTAGGCCCAGTAGCGTCATCTGGGATGTCCAATATGATTCCAGCCTATTGTAACTTCCGGCCCATGTATGGCCCATGACGTCTTTCGGCCCATATGAGTCTCTTTGTAACTCTTGGCCCATTAACGGCCCGTGGTGAAACTGGCCCGTGGTGAACAATGTAACGCTTTATACCCATTAGCGGTACATTATTCCATTGGGTCGTTTCCAAATCGTGTTACCTTTCAGCCTTCTCAGGGCCCATTTATTCTTGGGCTCATTTCCAGCATTCGGGTACTTACGGCCCGTTACTGGCCTTTTCTGCTTGTGGGCCATATTCAGCTCATGGATACAGTCCGCCCGTTTGTGGCCCGTTAATCTATTGTGCCATTTTCATAGCATCATCAAATACGGCCTATTAACGGCCTGTTATGGTTAGCCCATTAAACATATGATTTCCACTCTAGCTCGTTTACGGCCCATTATACGGCCCGTACAAGGCCCATAGATGAGACAGCCCGTAGGAGGCCCATGTATCCTACGGGAAGTAGAAGGCCCATTGATCCGACGGCCCATTGAAGGCCCATGGATCTGACGGCCCATAGAAGGCACATGGATCCAACGGCCCATAGGAGGCCCATGGATCCGACAGCCCATAGAAGGCCATGGATCGTTCGTCCCGTAGATGGCCCATGGATCGTACGACCAGTGGAGGGCCATGGTCACTACAATGTTTGGGTGAGTTGGCCCCCGTTTGAATGATATAGCATATTCAAAGAATTATCCTACTTTATACTATCACCTCTAAAAAACATACACTATACAACAAAGAGACCAAGGCATAGAAACGTAGAATAATCCTACGCTATACAATAAAGAAATTACAGCCGATTATACCCACTGGGCATTATGGTTCGGCACCGGTGATAATAAAGCATACACAAACAGCAATACATACACTGGGCAAATACAGCTCATACATCATCGACGCGCATCAACTTAACTCCATTTGAACTATAATCTCTTCAGAAAATAGGATTGGTAGGATTCAAATAGCACAAATTTCAGTCTACAAAATTTCCAATTCCTTCATGGCCAGCGAGGTCCAGCAAGAGCTCCAGGACACCGTCAAGAAGTATGAGTCCTTGGAGCGTGATTCTAAGATTCAAGAGTCCGAACTTGCCAAGGCCCTCCAGAGCGCGCAAGACGCCCGAGCCGAAGCCCAGAGGGCCCTCCAGGAGGTCCAGGCGGCCAAGAAGATTACGGCGAGTAAGGCTTTTATTATGCAAAGCAAGCATGTGAAGGAGACATTCTTTTTACTTACCCGAATTTGCAGTTCTCCACGAGAGTTTGCGGATCTGCCGCGCAACATATGAGATGCCACAGAGTTCTACCAAGCCGAAGAAGGGAGCTCTACGGAGAAGCTCTTCTGGTCCCAATACCTCGGACCAGAACATCCGATGCCCCTTAGCGACCAGCTGAAACAGTTGGTCAAGCTGGACAAGGCGACCGAACTGGCCATGAAGGACCTCATAATCTGGCTATGGCCTGCCGAGCCCATGCCCAGTAGCTACTTCGGAATTGTGAAGCGGCTTGTTAGTGCCTGCCCGCGGCTTGAAGTCATAAAGCGGTCGGTTTGCGTTGAAGGTGTGCGGATGGCCTTTGCCCGCGCTAAGATGCATTGGGCGAAGATGGACGCCACGAAGCTGATGACCGAGGGGCCGCCTGAGGGCAAGGAGCCCCACCGACCCGAACTATACTATGACAGTGTCCTGGACGGATCCCGCCTTGTGGCGGAGCAATGTGCAAAGGATGTAACCTTTGAATGAATGCATTCATTTTATCATGTCCTGTAATATGAAACAAGTTCATTTTGCAATATAATGCTTGTTTATTTAAAATTTTACCTCCTGTGCGGTCGTTTATGAAATCTGAGAGTTGGCCAGTCGTCGGCTTCTGCCCCCATGTAGCTAGTACAGGGGTGTTCGGGATAAATCTAAACACTCTTTATCCAAGTTTTTGATCCTTTAATGAGGTGTTTAGCACAATGAACAAGGCAATCGGATTATACGGCTTTATCACCCTCACTTAGCCATAGGAGTTCGATAATTTAAAATTTTGGCGCAGCCCCTAGTATTCGGAAGGCTGAACTTGGGGCGCTATAAATGCCTAATCGGACAAAAACCGATTCCTCGTATAAAGCGGAAAAAATCTCTATGGATTTGAAACCTCTCGAACAGCGACCAGCTCTCGCCACATCATGACCGTTAGTTTTTGGCTTTCTCTACTGAGGTGCTCATCCGGAAGAACCGGGACACAATCGGAGTAGTTCTCTCTTTACTACCCTAGCCGATATAGCGGAACATAAGGTAGCAAGCACAGGAGCCGGGCAACCCAACTATTGACCCAAGACATGATTCGGAGCCGATGCATATAATGCTATAAGTTCGGGGTGCCGAACTGTACTATAAAAGTGTTCGGACTTTCTTGCCGTGTTATGGGGTACATTGAAGCCCCTAGCGAATTAAGGCATACCAAAATGTACAAGTGCAATAAATACAAATACAAGGAAAAAATTAAGTAATAAGTGGACGCTGCCAATTATTTTACATTGTAATTTGATTAATACGTCAAGGCATATGTGTACAAGTAGTGCGATAAGAAAATAAGGCTATTTGACATGTCGTGACCAAGAGCGGGCTGCGTGTGGGTATGTAAAACAGGAATAAATATCATTAGCAGAGACCAGGTGGGGATTCCATTGTACGTCAAAGCCCCTTGCCTTTCTTGGTGTATCCTTCCACGATGGGTCCGATGATCAGGTTATCAGGAATGCCTCAAGAAGAGAAAAACCTGAAAGGAAAAGAAAAAGTGAAGGTATGCGGATCCAGGGCGGTTGAGCCGCGTTGTGGACCGCTGTCTAACTATGCCTCCGTCTATGCCCATGGTATTTTAAGTGCGTAATTTTGTACACGGAATTTCACCGCTTGATTGGGACTAGGACGGAGGCCAAATTGCTAGGTGAGCTCTGGACAAGCCGGACGGTCCCGATGCAGAGTAGTTCAGACTTGCTTGATGGTGTCCAGGGGCTTTATTACCGAATTGAGGTTCTGCCAAGAAGGCTTCTCTGTACTTCCACTGCAAGGGCCGCGGTGTGCTCCTCAGTACGGAGGGAGTGCTCCGTATTTCCAATGACTGTTATAACACCGCGAGGTCCGGGCATCTTGAGCTTGAGTTAGGCATAGTGTGGTACCTCATTGAATCGAGAAAATGCGGTTCGTCCGAGCAGTGCATGATAACCACTGTGGAAGAAGACGATGTCAAAGATTAACTCTTCGCTTCAGAAATTATCCGGGGATCCGAAGACCACTTCCAGTGTGATTGAGCCCGTACAACATGCCTCTACACCTGGTATGACCCCTTTAAAGGTGGTTTTGGTGGGCTTGATCCTTGAGGGATCGATACCCATTTTGTGCACTGTATACTGATAGTGCAGGTTCAGGTTGCTACCACCATCCATGAGGACTCGTGTGAGGTGGAATCCATCAATAATGGGGTCAAGGACAAGTGCAGCTGAACCGTCATGACGGATACTGGTCAGATGGTCCCTGCGATCGAAGGTGATCGGACAGGAGGACCATGGGTTGAACTTAGACGCTCCCTTTTGGGGATATGGGTGGCATATATCATGTTCACTATTTTGACTTGGGGAGGAAAATTCTTCTGTCTCCCTGTGCTCGGTGGCCGGGGTTCCTCGTTGTCATCACTTTGCGATCTGTTTTCCTTGTTTTCGGTATTTAACTTGCCGGCCTGTTTGAAGACCCAACATTCTCTGTTGGTATGATTGGCTGGTTTTATCGGGGGTGCCGTGGATTTGACATGGACGATCGAGTATGCGGTCAGACTGGATGGGCCCGGATTGTTTCTCTTAAATGGCTTTTTCCACTGACCGGACTTGGAGCCACTTAATCCGGCATTGACGGTTGTGTCTTTGGCGTTATCGTCATTATTTTGATGCTTGTGTCTGTTGCGTCGGGGCTTGCCGTTGCTATCTCTGGCTTCAGAAGTGCCAGGTTTACTTGAGGTGTTATTGCTACGAGCTAGCCAGCTATCCTCGCCCACACAAAAGCGGGTCATGAGCGTCATAAAGGCTGCCACGGACTTCGGCTTCTCTTGGCCGAGGTGTTGGGCAAGCCACTCATCATAGATGTTATGCTTAAAGGCCGCTAGGCTTCGACATCCGGATAGTCGATGATCTGGTTCTTTTTAGTTAAGAACCGAGTCCAGAATTTCCTAGCTGACTCTCCGAGCTGTTGGATTATATGACTTAAGTCATCGGCATCCAGAGGTCGGACATAAGTACCTTGGAAGTTGTCAAGAAATGCGTCTTCCAGGTTCTTCCAACTGCCAATAGAGTTTTCGGGCAGACTGTTCAACCAGTGCTGAGCTGGTCCTTTGAGTTTTAGCGGGAGATACTTGATGGCGTGGAGATCATCGCCGCGGGCCATATGAATATGGAGAAGGAAGTCCTTGATCCATACCGCGGGATATGTTGTCCCATCATATGATTCAATGTTTACGGGTTTGAACCCTTCTGGGAATTCATGTTCCATTACTTCATCGGTGAAGCATAGGGGGTGTGCGGCGCCTCTATGTCGGGCTACATCGTGACGTGGCACGGATGAAGCTGGTCTGCGGTATTCGGCCCGGGCATGTTTCTATTTGTCATATCCGGCTGGGTGGCCGTCGTTGCGCATTGGGGCGCACCCACGCGATCCATAGATCGATCTGGTTTGTCCTGCTCTATTTTCCAAGTCGTACCGCAGGTAATGTGTGTATCCCCGACCTATTGTGTCTCTATTTGTTCGACGACATGGTGCCGACTGGTGTTCGGGCTGAGTTGCCGCTTTATCTCGGCTGTGTGGTGGTCGGTCTGCCGCATTATGCGCTGGTAGTACGGGCTCCCGCGCCTCGTCATCGAATTGAGCTAGCAATTTATGCTTCGGGTAAGTTTTGGTTGGGCGTTCGAGTCCATATTCCTCGGCTGCTAGGACCTCAGTCCATCTATCAGTGAGCAGATCTTGATCAGCTTGAAGCTGCTGCTTCTTCTTCTTCAGGCTCTTTGCCGTGGCTATAAGCCGACGCTTAAAGCGCTCCTGCTCGACGGGGTCCTCCGGCACGATAAATTCTTGATCACCGAGGCTCACGTCGTCCTCGGAGAGAAGCCTGTAATTGCTGTCCTCCGAGTCGTCGTTCACGGCCTATTCATCAGGGCTGGCTCGCCCGTCTTCCCGTTTAGCATGTTCAAAACTTGGCTTGGCGGGGTCGTCGTTGTCTTCGGCGTCGTCCGGAATGCTATTTTCTCTTGTGTCGGTATCGCTATTTTTACCATGGTGAGGTTTAGAGCGGCACCACTGATGTTGGCTCTTTAGCTGCTTCTCAGGAGGTTTATCCTCAACTGGATCCTTTTTGTTATTGCCATTGTCTTCTTCGGGTGTATCCACCATGTATATGTCGTATGAGGAGGTGGCTGTCCAGCACCCTGTGGGCGGTGGTTCCTGTTCTTCTCCGGCATCATCGTCCATACCATCGATGTCTTCGAAGTCGAAATCAAGCATGTCGGTTAAATCGTCGACAGTGGCTATCAAATGGGTGGTGGGTGGGTAACGAAGTTCTTTGTTGTCCGCTTCCCACTCAAGCAGGATATAGTTCAGCCAAGAATCTTCTGACAAGGAGAGAGACTTTAATGAGTTTAACACATCACCTAGGGGTGAGTGTTGGAAGATGTCTGCGGAGCTGAACTCCAAGATCGGCGTCTAGTCAGATTCGATGGGTGCGGATACACGCGGTTCGGAGCCTATGGCCGTAGACAAATCCGAGGCTCTGATGACACAGGCCTCGTTGGAGGTCGGATCTGCGTTCGGCTCTAGCGCCGCTGATTTTGCAGCTTCCGTGGTGAGGTTAAGCTTCCCGTCCTCGGACGGCGCGCTCTGCTCTGGATCTAGGGCCAGAGCGGTTACAGGTGTTATCCCCTGAGCACAGTCCGATGACAGATTTAGGTCATGTTCATCGTGGCGGCAGGGTGCGGCTATCATGGGCTCGAATCCGTCGAAGATCAAGTATCCATGGGTGTCGGCGGTGTAGTTCAAGCTTCCAAACCTGACCTGGTGGCCAGGGGCATAGCTGTCGATCTGCTCCGGATGGCCAAGCGAGTTGGCCCGCAGTGCGAAGCCGCCAAATACGAAAATCTGTCTGGGGAGAAAAATCTCACCCTGGACTGCGTTGTTGTAGATGATTGAAGGAGCCATCAAGACTTATGATGACGACGCAGTGTAATTCTCAATGAAAGCGCCAATGTCGGTGTCAAAACCGGCGGATCTCGGGTAGGGGGTCCCGAACCGTGCGTCTAAGGCTAATGGTAATAGGAGGCAGGGGACACAATGTTTACCCAGGTTCTGGCCCTCTTGATGGAGGTAATACCCTACTTCCTGCTTGATTGATCTTGATGATATGAGTATTACAAGAGTTGATCTACCACAAGATCGTAGAGGCTAAACCCTAGAAGCTAGCCTATGATTATGATTGTTCTCATCCTACGGACTAAACCCTCCGGTTTATATACACATCGGAGGGGGCTAGGGTTACACAGAGTCGGTTATAGAGAAAGGAATCTTCATATCTGAATTGCCAAGCTTGCCTTCCACACAAAGGAGAGTCCCATCCGGACACGGGACGAAGTCTTCTATCTTGTATCTTCATAGTCCAACAGTCCGGCCAAAGTATATAGTCCGGCTGTCCGAGGACCCCTTAATCCAGGACTCCCACAGTTACATCAGTGTCTTGTTTCATTTATTTGACTCCTGCATCTAATACCTGCATGTCCAGTCTCAACTTGTTGATTATACATTGAGAATCATGTACACATTGTCTTGCCACCTCTATTTGATACTCGAGAACATCAGCACATTCCAATTCCAATCCATAATCATTCGGTAACGGCCATGCCGCACTGCTCACGGATCTTTGTGTTGATGTCACTTCATTATGAAATGTTTCTGTAAGTACACATGATTAGGGCAAAATTATAGTTACAACAGTGAAGCGAGCAAGACAGACTATTTTGTACTCCCTCTGTCCAAAAATAAGTGTCTCAAGGTTAGTACAACTTTGTACTAGAGCTAGTACAAAGTTAAGACACTTATTTTGGGACAGAGGGAGTACATGGAACAACAGGACTAACGATAATGTTACATGTCATGAAGCATAAGCAGGTGATATTTTAAAAATTATGAAAAAAAGGAAGTATGTGTAGCCTGCATACAGAAATCTCTCTTAGCTCACCAGAGGAGCATGATGTTGGGGCCCAATCCAAAACACACACAAATTACAAATTTAGATAGCATGTTGCGTATAAGTAAGCAAGCAATTGGCCATTCTGTAGCTCAATTAAAGTCTCAGGGAGCATAATGAACATCAGAGGGTTTCATACAAACATACTACAGCAAGTAAAACTATGCAATCATTAGCCTATTATAAACTAGATTGTGAGCCTCATGCAATAATAGTTGGTTAATAGACTTCAAAGCTTCAGGCACACTTCGGCAAAGTAATTAAATGGTAAGGCCTTTAATTATGTCAACTAATAGTTATACAAGTACCCAACATCAGGCATCATTCTCTGGGCATCTCATTAACTAAGGACAAAAAAGCAATTGAAAAGAGCAAATTAACTATGCCTGAAACAAACAAGGAATTGAACTGTTGAGTTGGATATAGTGACTTACCTTAACAGGTTGAAGAGGCTCAGCGCAGCTCCTACTTCTCTTGCAAGGCTCCTTCCTAAGATCTTGTACTTGGAAATCCTCAACCTTATCTTTATTGCACCCCCTCTGCAAGGTGGCACAAACTAGTTACTTGTCTCCTTGGAAGATAAATATGCATACTTTCCAGTCTGTGAACACAAAAGGATGAGATTATAACAAAACAACACCACATAATGAAACATGCCGCATCTCTTGCACTTGCACACAATGAAATGAGCATTTACTATGTCTCCACTATGTAAAAACTAGGCATACCTTCAAACTGGATCTCCAGGTACTCTTGGAGAGCCTACTTTAGTGTACAGCCAAACCTTGATGTCACCTATGAGTTAGACAGGTCCCCACTACAGCAGCCCTTAGTGTTTAATTCGTTGACAAGCTCTGTTAGAGTGTTAGGTCAAGAGCAATAAGTAATCAAAGCAAACAGTCCTAGTATGGCTGGCTGATGCAAACAAGCAATTGAACAGATGTGTGAGAAAATCTTACATATCAAGAAAAGAAGCAAAGAAGGAGGCTTAAAGACCATCACTTGACTGATCAGATTTAAGGGGCATTTAAATATCATGTGCAACGTATGAACTAACATAAACATTGCATATTCCAGATTCTACAATGGAATGCACATGTATTAGGTTATGCCATGTATGATGATGCCTAAATGTACACTATAGTAGGCAGGAGTGATTCATCATTGCACGCACAATTGAATTGCAGGTTAAGGGCCAGTTTGATTCCGCCTTTTCAGGGATTATTGTCAAAATAAGCCATAAAAGATGTAAAGAAGTCATTTTTGAGTTATGGGCTTGGGCTTAACTAATTTTGCTTTGGAGGGGGATGTTTCGGGTAGAACCTCACTAAAAATGGAAGGGAAGGGGAATAGCAAAATGACTCTATTGTCTGCCTATATTACACTCAAAATGCAACTGTTGACGCCTGTGTCACACCTGACCCTCAAGTAAAAACAAACACGCAAGCGTTCATTGCCCTGCCCGCTTGCATCTCCTCTCCCCTTTCCCTTTACCTCGATCCCTTGCGTGCAGCACTAGGGTTCCTCAAGCGAGCCGCCGCCACTGGTCCCATCTGGCATGGTCCTCGGTGATGCTCTGTCCAGCTAGGCTACATGGCTGGCGGGTAGGGGAAAATCTCCCTGGCTGCTCCTCCCTCTGGCGCCGCGCCTCATTCTCATGGTCTCCAGCAGCTGCTCCACTGTGGTTTGTCCAACGCACTACTGCGGCGGGCGCTGCACAACTACGGCTGATGCAACACTGCAGCAGAAGGCACCTTATTCCCCCTCCCCTCCTCCCAGGTCGTGGCCTTGAGGTGTTGTTGAAGGATGAGCTCATCCAACAAGGTGAGGATCTCCTCTGATTTTTTGCCAAATTTTCATTTTCATCCACTATACGATGAATTGCTATGAGCTGTTGCTGCTATATGATGAATTGCTATGAGTTGCTACTGGTATATGATGAATTGCTATGAGCTGCTGCTGCTGCTATATGATGAGTTGCTATAAGTTGCTCCTGCTGCTGCTATATGATGAATTGCTATGAGCTGCTCCTGCTGCTGCTATATGATGAATTGCTATGAGATGCTCCTGCTGCTGCTATATGATGAATTGCTATGAGCTGCTCCTGCTGCTGCTATATGATGAATTGCTATGAGTTGCTGGTGGTATATGATCAATTGAACACTGTTGCTGCTACATGGTGAGTTGCTATGAGCTGCTGCTGCTGCTATATGATGATTTTAGGTGGTGCTGCTATATGATAATAACTAGCCACTTGGACCATCGAATTTCAATAAATAATTGTTCTTCATTTAAATGTGGGTCATGCGTTCTTCGTTTAAATTAGGCAATGGGATCTCTATGGAAAACATTGAACAAAGTATATTGTGCCAATTAGATGGTATCTTTGTATTTGCATTTTGAGCAAATAGTGATGGTCTGTTTTCCTATCATATTAATTACTGCACTGGGTTCAATTTGTGATGTTTGCAAGTCAAAATAATTTTCAAATGGGCAGCAAAATGAAAAAATATAGCAATCTAGAGTTTTGACTGATCATACCAAAGATAAGCTGAAAACGCAATGAAAAAAACTGGTTGGCTTATTACATGGAGCTTATATTCACAGGTGCTTATTTTCTTAGGATAACTCCTAATAACTGTCCCTAAGAAACTTGGCCAATAGAACTGACATACAAATAACATGTCACGATGATTGCAATGGAGGACTTATGTACCATAGCACACTGTATAGGCTCACCGCTTCCTCTCCTTTTTTGCGATGTTCCATGAAATTGCCACATAAATCTTGTACTTTGTCATTGTGTAACCCTATCTGCAAGTTGACACGGCTAGTTTCAGACATCTCTACATGATAATACATTGCATATCCCTTGCGCATATTTAAACCACCAATTAATGATTGTGTGCGTAGCATAAACTAGCCATGACTCTGTGTGCTGGACTAGCAGGCACTCTAAGGGAGCCTAATGTAGTGCACTGGAATTCCTACATGTCACCTACGATTTTGTGTAATGAACTGCCTCTGTTCCTAAATGTATGTCTTTGTAGAGATTCTAGTATGGACCACATATAGATGTATGTGACGCTCCTAAATTTTCTATGGTTTTTGTTTTCAGCAAAAATCTTTCTTGGATTTAGTTTCTCCTAGAAAGAAAAACCTTTTTCGTTTTTGGGCTTTTATTTAGTGTTGATCCTTTCTAAGTTTTTCCTTACCTCCTATGGTGAAATTTTCCCAAAACCCCTCCTTCCACTTTGGGACAACCCAAACATTCTGTCCAAACTAATAAAATCCATTTTTGGATTTTATTCCATTAAATTCATTTCCCAAAATAATTATGTCATTCTTTAGGAGCCTAGGTAGTTTGCAAAGCAAGTACCTTAATGCATTTTATTTTTGACCTCATCTCAACTCCTCTCGATAGTCCTTTGTACCCACAACCTAGAACCATCTTGATCCACTCTTCTTCTTTTAAAATAATTCAAATTTCACTCTCTGCAAGTTTGGACCAGATTTGCCAAATTTGGTGAAATTCATATCTACACTGCTCTAAAAATTCCACCAAAATTCAGGCAACCTCTAGATGCAATGAGAGACCACTCCACCAAAAACCAGCTGAAGTAAAAATCTCTTCATGCCAGAATCATTCTGTCGAACACCTTGCATACACTAGTACTGTTCATATTCAGTAAATTCAGAGTTCAGTGTCGTTCTCCGTCAGTAACTTCAGTCACATGTCCACAGTGCCCTTGGCACGTTGCTCGCAGCCTATCTCTCTTGTCCGGAGCTTCACACGAACGCTTGGCACGTTCCTGGCGTCGGTGGCGCCCTGGCCCGCCTGCACCGGCGTGCTTTGCGACGGCAGAACCACCGTAGCGGCCGACAGGGAGCAAAACCGCGACGTAACGCCGTTCGGCGCCGCCCAAGCGTCCTGGTAGCTCCGCGTGGCCACCTCCTTGCCAGCGCACGCATGCGGCACCGTCGTCGTGGCCTGGCACGCGCAGAGCGCGTTCTTTGCCGCCAACGGGCCGTGCGGCCGTTCCGTCGAGGGCAGACCGTAACCAACCCTCCCGTGCTGAGTTGGACATGGGAATGGCACCAATACTCCACCTAGGCGATGCTCAAGCTCCTAAGCCGACCGTCCAACCACAGCGCCGCCATAATCAACTCACTGGACTTATCCGTTCATGGCAACCGACTCGGGCCGGCTATATATAGCACCCCCGAGCTTGCTCTGGACCCCGCACGACTCCACCACCTCACTAGACCCCGCCTAGCCACTGGAAGGGCCTCGAGGGGCTTTTCTTCCTCGACTCCGGCCACCTCCGTCCACCTCGGGCTCCGGCAACGCTCTCTCCGATGAGAACTCCTCCGCCGCCCTGCTCTCGCCCGTAGCCTCGTACCACCTCTAGTAGGTTAACCCCCACGTCAATTTTGACCCCGCAGCTCCCTCCGGCAAGATCCACGACTGCCCGAACCGCCGTCCGCCAGAGCAAGGGCCGCCGTCGATGTGGTGCTCGCCGACGACCTCTACCACCACCCACAGACGCGGAAAGGTGCACTGATCACGAAGGTAACCCCCGATCACCTTGCCTCGCTGTGGATCGCCGCCGGCGACCACCGCACCTCTCGGGCGCCGTCGCGCTCTATTTTTCCCTCGTTTGAAAATTCAAACCTGACGGGTGGAGCCCGCCTGTCAGCCTCTCAGCAGTTTCTTTTAAACGAACCGTTTTCTGGTCTTTTCCGTAGAGCCCCTGGAAACTTTCTGTTTCATTACAGATGGGTCCTTGGATGAAAACCCTTATAACTTTTAAGCAGAAAAGTATTTTTGATTGATTATTTTTCTGTTCTCCTTAGATTTTTGTCTAGTTTTTTATAATATTTATTTGAGAATTTATTTGCAGTATTTTCTATACACTCACGGTGTTTACGTTACGTACGTATTTTTCTTTTACCGTAGATTCCGGAGGAAGCGACGGAGCTGCAAACTTCGCACAGTTAGGCTCCGACTACTCCGAACCAGGAAAGCATGTTTGAACTATTGATATGATGAAGTGATTGTTGCATGTTTGCATTTTAGTATAATCATGGCATGTTTATGAGCATTTCTTTGAATGATATATTTTCATGCTCGTAAGTGGGAAGTAAGTTTCAGAAAGCCATATGTTGTTGGATACATATTGGCAAGGCCATGAGATGGCATGAGGATGGGTAAGATGGCAGTGTTGTGACATGCCAGTCTTATGCCAGTCCATTTGACAGCAGTGTCATCATGATCAAATCATATTCCCATTCATTTCCTTCCTGTGCTGCCACATGTTTTCCGCAAGGAATATGGCATAGTAAGTTGCAACCATTTCCTGGTACACACCAAGTAGAGAGGCCGAGATGAGGGTTCCATGGCCCTGGATTAAAGCCCGTCATCCGGTCAGGGGGCATGGGTGTTTCCGGTTGGGACCGAGAGGGGGCACCCCTTAGAGCGCGCGTATAGAAATTTGATCCCATGCTATTCGAGGTTGTGGCCTCCCCATCTCAAAGTTTTTCTTGGACGTTGCCTAGGGTGATTCCTGGCATCGTGAGGTGGAATGGGTGTTTACCAGTTAAACGTGTTTCTTCCGAAATACCGTAAACGGAACTAGTCCTTCGTGACTACGGAAATCCGTTGGCTGTGGACAGTGAGTATAAACTCTGCAGAGTCACAACTCCTTTAAATCATCTTGTACTTGTCCAAGTACTGTTCTCATCTTATCTTGTCAGGTATCAGTCTCAGTGACAAAAAAAAAACTCTGGTGCACTACCTAGGTGGTAAACCTGGTTAAAAGATTATTCTTGTGGATGGACTAATCTTGTTATTTACATTTGTTACAAGCCCTGTCTGCGATGTCGCTCAGACGTCCGACGGTGGCATACATGTTATTTACATTTGTTATAAGCCCTGTCTGCGATGTCGCTCAGACGTCCGACGGTGGCATACCTGTTATTTACATTTGTTGTAAGCCTTGTCTGTGATGTCGCTCAGACGTCCGACTGTGGCATTTCTTTCAAAGCCCTTTATGTGATGTCGCTCAGACGTCCGACTGTGGCATTTTTAAAGACCTTTATGTGATGTCGCTCAGACGTCCG
>NC_041387.1:614570239-614580253 GCF_002162155.2 Triticum dicoccoides | reverse complement strand
CTTTTAAAGCCCTTTATGTGATGTCGCTCAGACGTCCGACTGTGGTATTTCTTTTAAATCCCTTTATGTGATGTCGCTCAGACGTCCGACTGTGGCATTTATTTTAAAGCCCTTTATGTGATGTCGCCCAGACATCCGACTGTGGCATTTCTTTTAAAGCCCTTTATGTGGTGTCGCTTAGACGTCCGACTGTGGCATGCATTTTAATTGTTTACCTTTCGAGGCGTCGCTCCAAACACCCGATCGGTTTTCAGTTATTTATTCTATCTTGTCAAATCTTTATCATTGTATTGAGCATTATTATTTTTGCTCATGACGCATTCATGCATGCATTTGTTATATCTTTTGTCCGAATTGTCTTGCGAGTACTTTCAAAGTACTCACCTGGCTTGTTGGTTTGGCCAGATGTTGACGAAGGCGATCTCATGGATGAGGAATTCAATAGCGAGTCTGATGCCTAGAGGAGTCCCAGTCAGTCCCGTGCGATCCTGTTTTGGTCATTGTATCATACCCGCTTCCGCTACCCCAGAATAAATTCATCGAGCCTGACCTCGACGCTTGATGAGCGGCCAGTAGAAGTCAAGTAATCCACCACCACTTTTTATCTCGAGCTAGTAGCATGCCACCACACCCTTGTGCCATAACCGCCTCTATGTAAGATATTGGCGAGTTTGTAATAAATTGTTGAGCAGCCTCAGCTCAACCCTGTAATATATTTGATGCTACTGGTTCTCTGTTTATCAAATATTTGTCTACCAGAAAGGATGACTTTTCCTATACTGGGTTTAAAAGATCGGTTTTATCAATAAGCATTTTATTGAAAAGCCGGTCGTGACAATATATAGATGCATTTTCGAGTGTAGATTCAGCCATTTTGCTCCTTATGTAGCCTATAGTGGAATCTCTAGAAAGACTTATATTTAGGAACGGAGGTACCAGGTAGTATCATGTATGACATCTACATATCTAATTTAGCAGCCCGTAGTAGAAATCATTGTCTGCACAAAGGGATTACTGGTCGAAAATCCTAGCAAAGCACGCTAGAAGGCACAGAACAATACAAGAGAGAGAGACGCACTTACAAGATCATAGCAATGCCTTAGTCCAGGATCTTGGTTGGCCAAGCTGTTAGATCCAGAAGAAATATCGTCCTTGTAGTTTTTGCCAGCTGCATAACAGGTAACAGTGACATGTTAGTATATTTGAAGTACATCGGGCAAGTGATGCTGGATGGGTTTAAAGGTGACAAGTACCTAGGTCGTGGCGGGTACTTGGCATCTTGCCAGACGGTGGGAATCAGGTTAGAAACGTCAAGAGTGATGATGTTGCGCTGGGTGTCAGGGTCCGGTAAGGAGATCTAGAACCGTCGAATAGGGTGTTTGTGGAGCGGCTCCGGTAGAGTGGACTATGGTGTGGGCGAAGCAGATCTGTGGCCATGGACGAGGGCGTAGGTGAAGCTGCTCCAGTGGTTGCGTTAAGGATGGTGTCGACGATGCAGATCTGCGGCCGTGGACGGGGCGTCAGAAGCTGCTCCGGTGATTGGGTTAAGGATGGTGTCGACGATGCAGATCTGCGGCCATGGACGGGGCGTCAGAAGCTGCTCCGGTAGGTTGGATGAGGGTGCGAGGAAGCGGATCTGAGGCCGTGGACTTGTGAGTTGGCAAAGCGGCCCCGGTAGGGTTGAGAATGGTATAGGTGAAGCTACTCCGGTAGGGTTGACGATGGTGTCGGCGAAGCGGCTCCAGTAGGGTTGAGGAAGGTGCCGGCGAAGAGGATCAGAGGCCGTCGACGGGGGCGTCGGTGGGGCTGCTCCGAGGGGTGTGGATGAAGCGTCACCGGTGGGGAGTACGAATGAGCCATTGCGGATGCGCGACGGTTGACGAGTACCGACGAAGCAGATCTGGCGCCGTGGACAAGTCCGACACTAAATGGGCTGTGGTACAGTGGTGGATGAGCAGTCTAGTTGTTTCTAGGGGAGGTGGGAGGGGTAGATGCGCCGCAGTAGCAGATCCGGCAAGGTGGACGCCGCTGGCAGTGAATGGGCTATGGTACGCCGGTGGATGAGCAGTCTAGGGTTTCGAGAGGGGAGGGGAGAAAGGCCGATGAAGTACGGGACGACGTGATGTAAGATACTCTGGTGTTGTGGAGTTAGTCGTTTTTGTGGGAGGGGCGAGGAAATGAGGGTGCCGTGTAGTGGGGGGAACCGGAAGTTACCAAAGCAGCCCCGACCTATTATGTAGATGAGGGCGGTATTGTAACTGTTGGTCTTCATGCACTAAGGACAAAAGGGGAATTTCGCATGCTAGAGACTAAGGTGGCGGAAATTTTAGAAGGATGTGGGAGATTATGCCGCCCGCGGGTTCATTCGTATCCAGTTTCAACTAATTTTGAACCATGCTAGCGGGAAGGTCATGCTAGACTGTGTACACGGGGCACGCGTCAGCAGTTAATAACTGGTGTGAAGTCCACCCCAGAAAAAAAGACAATAACTCGGAATGATGTGTTGATAACTTGGACGTTCACACGGGCGCGGCCAATCATACGAGTGTAGTGGCTCGTTCACAAAAAAAGGGATCAAACGCTCAGCCTATGTATTTCTCGTGTAAATAGATAATTTGGTGCCATTGGTTATTTACTTTAAACATAATGCATTGACGTGTTAGTGTAGAGGTGCACAAAAAGAAATGGATATTGTAGTCCGCTACTTAAAAGTGTTACCTCATATGATTACATAGCATCCATTTCATAAATTGCGTACCCGTTGAATTCATATATGAATATTACATATATTACTTCATAATAGAACCTTAAATCATCCAAGACTAATGAATTTGAATGCAAGCGTAACAATGGTGCATGTACATGATAACTACATTGGTTGTTTGAAGAAACATCACTATAACTTTGGCATGCACAACAGAAAAGGTTTATTTAAATAGAAAAAATGTGATATGTGAGTGTCCAATCTTTATAGTGTCGAATCGATATTCTACCTTTGGCCACGATACAAAGTAGATATTGATTTATGTTCAAGCGATGCATGTCCACGAGCGCTAGATAGTGATACGTGAATGAATTGTGCAATATCTCTCACACGCATACATATCTCATTTCCCCGCTACTAGGAAAAACCTTATACACAGAATATTACCAGTAGCGCGTGCTAAAATGAGGCGCTACTGCTAGTTAGCAGTAGCGCGTCGGCATGAAAGGCGCTACTGTTATCCACTTAGCAGTAGCGCGGTAGGAATAAAACGCGCTACTACTATAATTTCCACACCATTCCCGACGTGCTAGGAATAGTAGTAGCGCCCTTCTAAAAACCGTGCTACTAGTAGAGAATTAGTAGAGGCGAACTTTTAGGGTAGGGCGCTACTGCTAAGTTTGAACGCACCACGGGACGGGCCCATCTTAGTAGTAGCGAGTTTTTAAGGGCGCCATACTGCTACAGATTTTACCAGTAGCACGTTTTCGCTCCACACGCTACTGTTAAAGCTATTTTCACCTAACCCCCCGCGCGGGCTTCCCTCTCCTCTGCTTCCTCCCCCAATTCCCCACTCTCTCTTCTCCCCCTCGTCGCCTCCGCCGGAGGCCCTGCCCTCGCTCTCAGCCGGAGTCTTCCCTCGACGTCGTCGTGCGCCTATGCCTCCTCCTCCTCGACCTCGACCTTGCTGGAGCCCCTGCCCTCGCTCTCTGCTGCCATCTCCCTCGACCCGCCTCGCTGCGGTCTCCCCCGACCCGCCTCGCCGCCATCTCCCCCGACCCCGCCTCGCTGCGCCTCGGTGCCGCCGTCTCCCCCGACCCCATCTCTCTCCCCGCCCTCTGTAAGCACTCTCCCATTCCCTCTTATCCGCTCTCTGTTAGTATGAACCCTAGCTATTTAGTGCTAGCTAGTATGAACCCTAGGCTATTTTTAGTGGTAGTTAGTTAATTACAATTAGTATTAACCCTATTTAATTAGGTAGTACGAACCCTAGTTTAAAAAATGGATACTTACATGGTCATTAGGGCAGTAGTTCCTAGGTACTAATTAGTTAGTAAGAACTAGGTACTAATTAGGTACTAGTTTATTTTTATTTATAGTAAGTTTATTTTTAGTAAGAACTAGTTGAATTAATAGAACTAGTTAGTAAGAACTAATTGTTATTTTTTTAGTTAAAGCATTTTTTTTCCTGCATCGACGTGGACAATGCCTATCCCGCCTCCTCGTCGTCGAGTCGGTGGAGGATACCTGCATCATCAGATGGGCCATGTCCGGGACTGGGCTCCGCCGGGGTGGTACTGGCACTAGTAGAAAAAGGATCAAATCTGAGACACATTAGTGCCGGTTTGATTTTGAGCCGGCACTAATGTGTCCATTAGTGTCGGTTCCAACGGCTAGCCAGCCACTTTCATTAGTACTGGTTCGTGGTCAACCTTTAGCATCGGTTCGTGCAACGAACCGGTACTAAAGAGTGTGGCGGCAGGATCTTGTCAATCTGGGGCCCCTCCAGCACCTATAGTACCAGTTCGTGGCACGAACCGGTATTGAAGGTCATCGTACATAAACCCTTCGTCCACCCGAGCTCACTCTGTTCTTCCCCTTTCCCCTCACTTCCTCTGTTCTTCCCCTCTCTTCCTCGAGCTCATCACAAATTTTTCCCAAAATTTGTCAAGATTTGAAGGCCCCCATCCATTCAAATGATCACAACGGTTAGCAACTTTGTCCTTTCATCTCTCATTGCTAGATTAGCTCTTGCAATGCTTGTATAGTGATTAATTTGTGAGTTTAGTAATTTGGGAGGAATTATATGTGCTAGTATTTGATTTATATGCAATCTGAGGTCAAAAATAACACTTAGTTTGCATATGTAGGTGTGGTTTACTTATTGCCTTCTAAATCTCCGTCGTAACCACCATTGATCGCCCGCACCGTCCCGTCGCCGGCACCACCTTGTGGTGGGCTCTTGTTCATGAATGTTTTACATTACCAAATTGATGTTTGTGTGATTTGGATATATAGTTACTCATATAATTATCTTACCCGTACATTGTTTGTTATACATAGTGCCATGGTTTTGATATCTGTCCCCGTCGGCCCTCGTCCTTGTTATGATTCGAATGTGGTATATTTTCTTTTAAAACTAGTTGTTGCATTTCGTGTTTATGACAAATTATGCCCATCAAGTTGACATAGATATTTTTATCTAGGAGGTATGTGAATCGGAAATTCCAACCGACCCTATTATCGAGAGGTTAAATTTAGTTGAAAGAGAAAACGAGTATTTGAAAGAAAAATTGAAAAGAATTGAGGGGGAGAAGATGGAATTGGAGTTGCATGTTTCCGATGTCATCGATGATCACAAGATCAAGATGGAGAAAATGTGGTTGAAGATTATAAAGATTAGAAAATATGCCATTGATAGTGTGGCTTGGTATCATTATGCTGTTGGATCAATTGTTACCTTAGTTGCGATCTTGATCGCATTTGTTGTTGCATTTAAATTCTTTAGCTAGAGAGTTATTTGTATGTTGCATTTAATTAAGTGTTCTATATGAACTTTATGTATGAACTTGTATTAATTTGGTCTATTCGGTGTTGTGTGATGAAGATGAGCCGACAATGGATGTATGATGACTGATGCTCTCCCGAGTTCATTAATGGTGTGCATACTTTTCTGCTTGCCGCTGAGGCAAACAAGCGGGCGGATGGTTTTATGCCTTGTCCATGTGCTGGCTGTAAGAATGGTCACAATTACTCTACGTCAAGAACCATTCACGTCCATCTATTTGAGTCCGGTTTCATGCCCCACTATAATGTTTGGACCAAGCACGGGGAAAGAGGGGTTATGATGGAAGATAATGAAGAAGAAGATGACGACGACATCTAACATGGCCATGGGTTCCCTGAATACGATGATACAACAATGGGGGAAGAAGCTGAGCTGGCAATGCGGGAAGATGCTGAAGAAGAGGCATCAGATGAGCCCGCTGATGATCTAGGTCGGGCCATTGCCGATGCAAAGAGAAACTGCGCAAGTGATTTGGAGAGGAACAAGTTGCAGTGCATGTTAGAGGATCACAAGAAATTGTTGTACCCGAATTGCGAAGCTCACAAAAAAAAGTTGGGCACTACACTGGAATTGCTGCAATGGAAGGCAGAGAATGGTATATCTGACAAGGGATTTGGAAAGTTGCTGGTAATGATAAAGAATATGCTTCCAAAGGACAACGAATTGCCCGAGAGTACGTATGAAGCAAAGAAGGCTATCTGACCTCTAGGGTTAGAGGTGCAGAAGATACATGCATGCCCTAATGACTGCATCCTCTACCGCGGTGAGTACGACGATTTGAACGCTTGCCCAGTATGCGGTGCATTGCGTTATAAGATCCGTCGCGATGACCCTGGTGATGTCGAGGGCGAGCGCCCCAGGAAGAAGATTCCTGCCAAGGTGATGTGGTATGCTCCTATAATACCTCAATTGAAATGTTTGTTCCAAAACAAAGAGCATGCGAAGGCAATGCGGTGGCACGGAGAAGACCGTAAGAAAGACGGAAAGTTGAGAGTACCCGCTGACGGTTCGCAGTGGAGAAAAATTGAGAGAAAGTGCGGGGAGGTGTTTGCAGGTGACCCAAGGAACGTATGGTTTGGTCTAACCGCAGATGGCATTAATCCTTTTGGGGAGCAGAGCAGCAACCATAGCACGTGGCATGTGACTCTATGTTTGTATAACCTTTCTCCTTGGTTGTGCATGAAGCGGAAGTTCATTATGATGTCAGTGCTCATCCAAGGCCCTAAGCAACCCGGCAACGACATTGATGTGTACCTAAGGCCATTAGTTGAAGAACTATTACAGCTGTGGAATGGAACAGGTGTAAGTGCGTGGGATGAGCACGGACAGGAAGAATTTGACCTAAAGGCGTTATTGTTTGTGACCATCAATGATTGGCCTGCTCTCAGTAACCTTTCATGACAGACAAACAAGGGATACCGCGGATGCACGCACTGTTTGGATGATACCGACAGTATATATTTGGAGAGTTGTAGGAAGAATGTGTACCTGGGACATCGTCGATTTCTTTCGAGCAGGCATCCCGTAAGAAAGAAAGGCAAGCATTTCAAAGGTCAGGCGGATCACCGGACGAAGCCTCGCCACCATACTGGTGCTGATGTACATGATATGGTCAAGGATTTGAAGGTAATCTTTGGAAAGGGTCCTGGCGGACAACATGTTCTGAAGGACGATGACGGACGCGCACCCATGTGGAAGAAGAAATCTACATTTTGGGACCTGCCACATTGGAAAGACCTAGAGGTCCGCTCCGCAATAGACGTGATGCACGTGACGAAGAATCTTTGTGTGACCCTTGTTGGCTACTTGGGCGTGTATGGGAAGACAAAACATACACCAAAGGCACGGGAGGACCAGCAACGTATGCACGGAAAAGACGGCATACATCAGGGTCAGGCCAGCTACGCTCTTACCAAAGTAGAGAAGGAAATCTTCTTTGAATGCCTACTCAGCATGATGGTATCGTCTGGCTTCTCTTCGAATATAAAGGGAATAATAAATATGGCAGAGAAAAAGTTCCAGAACCTAAAGTCTCATGACTGCCACGTGATTCTGACGCAACTCCTTCCGGTTGCATTGAGGGGGCTTCTACTGGAAAACGTTCGATTAGCCATTGTGAAGCTATGTGCATTCCTCAATGCAATCTCTCAGAAGGTAATCGATCCATAAATCATACCAAGGTTACATAATGATTTGGTGCAATGACTTGTCCGTTTCGAGTTGGTGTTCCCACCATCCTTCTTCAACATCATGACGCACGTCCTAGTTCACCTTTGCGAAGAGATTAACGTTTTGGGTCCTGTATTTCTACACAACATGTTCCCCTTTGAGAGGTTCATGGGAGTCTTGAAGAAATATGTTCATAACCGTGCTAGGCCAGAAGGAAGCATCGCGAAGGGGCATGAAAATGAGGAGGTCATTGAGTTTTGTATTGACTTTATTCCTGACCTTAAGCCGATTGGTATTCCTGAATCGCGGCATAAGGGAAGACTGGATGGAAAAGGCACGCTAGGAGGGGATCAAATAATATGTATGGACGGGCATTCTCTCACTGAAGCACACTACACAGTTCTACAGAATTCCGCCTTGGTGGCTCCGTATATGGAGGAACACAAGAATTTTCTACACTCCAAACACCCGGAGAAGTCTGACGACTGGATTACACGTGAACAAATGAGGACTTTCACCGGTTGGTTGCAGAAACGTGCCATGCATGATGGCGATATTGAAGATGACCTGTACTCGCTATCCCAGTTACCATCTTCGAATATAATGACTTTCAAAGGGTACCAGATAAATGGAAATACATTTTACACGATCGCCCAAGATAAGAAGAGCACCAACCAAAACAGTGTTGTCCGCTTTGATGCAACAACCAACACGGGAAAGGAAACATATTATGGTTACATAGAGGACATATGGGAACTTAACTATGGAGGTGGTTTGAAGGTCCCTTTGTTTCGGTGCAAATGGGTCAATATGACACGAGGCGGGGTAACGGAAGACCCGCAGTACGGAATGACAACAGTGGATCTCAACAATCTTGCGTATGCAGACGAACCATTCGTCCTAGCCAATGATATGGCACAGGTTTTTTATGTGAAAGACATGTCTACCAGGCCGAGAAAAGGAAAAGATAAGGAAGCGAATGGATCATACGACAAGCCAAAGCGCCACATAGTTCTTTCAGGGAAAAGAAACATAGTGGGAGTGGATGACAAGACAGACATGTCAGAAGATTATGAAAAGTTTGATGAAATTGCTCCATTCACAGTGAATATTGACCCGAGCATCCAGTTAAATGATGAAGATTTTCCATGGCTACGGTGCAAAGGGACACACGCGAAGAAAAAGTTTCACACCCAAAGATCTGGGATGTGATCGGCTTCACTATCATCACTTTCTTCTGTGTTTTACACCCAGGAGGGAATCTGTGTAATAGTTAGGGTAGTTATGTGTTTTGGCATTTGAAATGCAAAGAAATTTTATGTGCAACCAAATTTTAAAATTAAGTTAAACATAAGAAACTCTATAATGATAAACCACACTAATAATATTAAACATAAGAAAAAAGAATCAATGAAAAATCTACTTTGAAAGTTAAGTTATTCACAAACTAGTGATTCACACAAATTTCAAATAATTCAAAATTTAAACTATTCAAATTTGAAAACTACCTGCACTAACCTAAAGCAAAAATATTCACAAAGAAACTCTATATGCAGCAAAAAAACAACTCAAAACTAAATAAAACAAAAATAAATAAAGCAAAAAAAATTAAAACAAAAAAATTAAGAAAATAAAAATCCCACCTAATGGGCCTGAGCGGCCTGCATACGACTAGAAACACAACGTTTTGTTGGGCCAGGATGCAGGCCCGCAAAGGCCCAGTAGGCCCACAGGGCAGCACAGAACAGGTAGGCCTGCTTTGGAGAGGACCTCGAGAGAGCTATCGCACTGGGGCTTATAAACCAGTGCGGATGCCCCTCGGCTAGCGAGGTGGGACTAAACTTGCCGCACGAACCCACGCCAGCACACAACTTTAGTACCGATTCGTGGCACCAACCGGTACTAAAGGGGGGGTCTTTAGTACCGGTTGGAGCCACCACCCGGTACTAAAGGGGGGGGCGATTCCCGCCGCTTGGCCTGGCCAAAACAGACCTTTAGTACCAGTTGGTGGCTCCAACCGGTACTAAAGGGGTCTTGTATATAAGAAACTGCTTCAAAAAATTCATTTCTCATCTCTCCCTCTGCTTCTTTCTCCTCTGCCCCATCGCCGCCGCCCCTTGTCACCGCCCCCGTCGCCGTCCCCATCGTTGTCGCCGCACCGGACGTCCCCGCCCCTCATCGCCTCCCCCGTCGTCATCGCCGCCCCGGCCGTCCCCGTCCACGTCGTCGTCCCCGTCGTTGCCGCGCCCCGCCTCGTCGCCGCGCCTCGCCCTGTCGTTGCCGCCCCGTCCCG
>NC_041387.1:614527715-614570080 GCF_002162155.2 Triticum dicoccoides | reverse complement strand
ATAGATTTTTTTTCTGTTTTTTAGTTATAGAAATATCTATAGAAATGTTAGAAATTTTTCTATTTTTTAGTTATAGAAATATTAGAAATGTTAGTTATATATATAGAAATGTTATAAATTTTTTCTGTTTTTTAGTTATAGACATATTTATAGAAATATTAGCAATTTTTCTATTTTTTAGTTATATAAATATTAGAAATTTTAGTTTTATAATCAGAAATGTTAGAAATTTTAGAATTAGTTTTAGTCAGATGAATTATATTAATGTCAAATTGTTAGAATTTGCATATATAATTTTAGTTATCACAATCCAATCATTTAAAAAATGTTACTTTTTGCGGGCATATAGTATTTGTTCTCGACGATATGCCTGACCCGCATCCTCGCCATCGACCCGTTCGCGATGACGTGAATGTTTAGAGGACCCATGTCCGGGACTGGGCTCCGCCGGGCTGGCAGTGGGAGGTGCTACCTGGAGGGGCGCTCCGCTTGGTGAGGAACCCGGCCTCGGGTCCCGTCATCGACCCTGATCTCCTTTGGTGGCGTTTGTGTGGGCCACATTCGGTGCAGAGGCAGACGGCCCTGCTGGAGGTGGTGCGTCGCCGTGTCAGGGAGGAAGATGAGCACGTGCATTGCTACATGGCTGCTATGGACGACGTCAGGTTCTCCACTACTTGGCAGGTTCTTTGGGCAGATGACCGGAGATATGATCTTGTGATGGTTCCTTCTCTTTGGGTGTCCACCGCCCGCGCCCCAGGAACTGCGAGTGGCGCCCTAGATTCTTCTGTAGTACTCGATCTTTATTTGGTACCTAGCCAGTGATGTATTCAATATATAATATTCGAGACGATATATTCGAGATTATATATATTATTCGAGACGATGATGTATTCGAGATTATATATTAATCGAGACGATGCATATATTATGTACTATATGATTCAGTTTTTCCTTATTGATTGCATCCATGCATTGTAATTTGAATACTAAATTGTTCTATATTTCTTCTGTATTAGTTAAGTAAAAGCTACGGCGGACAATACCGGCAGGGACAGAGAAGAGGAATTGTCCGACATCATACGCAGCCCTGGCAGGCTAGATGATCTGAATGAAGCAGATGACGGCTCCCAATATCTGAACAATACCGGAGAGAGTGATGAAAAGATATTCGATCTCGACGACCGAGCTGATGAAGTCATGAACTATGTATTCTGATTATGATGACACAAACAATGTTTATGATGACACAGAGAATGCTGATCTTTAAATAACAAAGACTACCGGCGAGGTATATTTATATAAGCAGGCATCTAGTGATCATCACATGTTTTATTTTATTTGAAGATATATTACCGAATCGATCTTCCTTCTTTCAGCCCTCCGGATCGAGCAAATCTGCTTCTACAAATAGCAGGACAAAGCGAGGCCCGGGCAAAAAGTTGAAGGACGGTGTAAAGTACAACATTGACTCCGTCAAACCTAGTGGCGAACCCCGATAGCCTAAGAACATTGCGAACAAGTGGACTCATCAGTGCGGAGTTCTTGTGAAGGACCTACTTCCAATCTCCATTCAAGAATGGAAAGAGCCAAAAACTAAATGTCCAGGTGTTACTTGGGTCAACGACAGAGCAAAAAAAACCTTTGGGATTCTCTGATGGAACATTTCACCCTACCAGATTATTTCACTAAAGCAGATGTGGACAAAGTCAAGGGCGCTACTCTTAAGAAGATGGCAATTGCATTCAACACCCACCAGAAAACTCTATGGGCCAACTACCTCGCTGCAGAAAGGAAGACTCCACAATACACGGGAACACTGGAGAAGCAAAGAGAACACTGGGACGATTTCGTGAAATTCAAGGATTCAGACTTATCTAAGGAAGGTCGATAAAAAACAAGGCCAATGCCGCAAAAAAGACGCAGTTCCATAAGCTGGGTCCAGGTGGCTACGCGGTGGGACTGCCTAAGTGGGATAAGTCTGAGCAAGAGATGGAGGATACAAGGGTCACTCCGGTTACTAGGAGCTGGACCCCAGGTGCAGAACTTGGTTCTATGCGCATGGGGGTGTTGGACCCGAAGATAGGCCTGGTTTCACAGAAGGCAAGTCTAAAAGGGGCCAAACAAAGGATACTTGATGCAATAGAAGAAGCTCGAACGGGGGTGTTCACGCCCAATAGAGAGCACAACGAGCTTACGCGCGCCCTGGGAAATCCTGAACACCCAGGAAAAACACGAGGCAAGGGCGTTATTCCCTGGTATGAGGGTTTTTTGGACTGGAACGACGACTACAAGTCCCATGCAAGAAAGAAGATGGAGGAGGAGAAGAAGAGGAAGCTGGAGGAGGAGCAGAGGAAGCAGGACGCAGAATGCCTTCAAGGCCTAGAAGCAAGGCATGCGGACTTGGCACTCAAATTCCAGCAGCAGTAACAGCAGATCGACTCACTTAGCCAGGAAAGGGGGTCTCAGCAGCGGCAGCAGCAAGTGGATGATCGTCCATCATTAGATAGCACCGTCCCATCCATGCCGAGAAGCAGCGTTGGTTCTGCCGCGGGCGACACCCTACTGGATACATACCCTATGGATGACATCATAGAGAACAGTAACTATGAGCTACACTCCAAAATGAAGAACATATCCATGAATGTGGCGGACGACATTGCCTTCACAATTACCCCCGAAGCAACCTTCCATTGCATCCCGATTCCAGAGGGCTATGCTCGTGTCTTGGTTGATGAAGTGGTGGAGCCATATTCGATGCTAGCACTTGACATTGCTGGAGGTGACGGCGAGCGCACACTGGGAGAGGTCGTACATCGTATCATCCTATGGAGAAAGAATTGCATCATCTTTCCAAGTCCACCGACACCGCATCGTCTGTCGACTCCTCCTCGAAGTCCGTCACCGAGTCAGCAGACTCCCGCTCCTCCAAGTCCACGAACGCGTGAGCCAACTCCTCCTCGAAGTCAGCCACCGAGTCAGCAGACTCCCGCTCCTCCAAGTCCATGAATGCGTGAGCCGACTCCTCTTCAAAGTCTGCCACCTCCTCCAAGTCCCCAAACACGTGAGTAGACTCCTGATTCATGTTTGGCACAGCGTTAGGCCACTCCTCCTGCTTCAAGTTCGGCACAGCGTCAGCCACGTCAGTCGTCTCCGCCGTCTCAACAATCGCAGAAGAGACACGCCGTAGCTATGGTGCGTAGCAGTATGAGTCGAGGTAGTACAGGAAGTAGAGGTGGAGACAAATGATATAAATATGGTCCAAGCGTCGCTCCTCTTCCTCAGAGGCCTTACGACATGACCGAGGAGCAAAATGCAGCCATAGTGCAGGCCCAAGTGGACGCCCATTTTCGACCAAAACCGGCACCGCCGCCAAAAGAGAAAGTGCCTGAGAAAACGATTGACCACCTCATTCGTATGGCTAGAGCACCAGCTCCCAAGCCTGTTGACTCATACTATGAGCGCCAAATCAGGAAGCTACATCAAGCACGGCTACAGAAGGAAGCAAGCTCGAGCTTGAGCCAACAAGCAGCTGGTAAAAAATGTAGGAAAACCGTTCCCCAGCTGGGAGAACAGGCGGCGCAAGCGGTCCCCCCGCTTGTTGTGCCAACGACACATGAGAGGAGTATGTGCTCCCAATATTATTGTGGGCAAATCGTTAGCGTTCCCCAGCTGGGCGATGTGGTAATAACGGAGGAGCATATAATGCAGGCTGAAATGCTCAAGATCTCTGTTGAACAACTCCTCGAAATCGAGCCCATGTCTCCGCTTAGAGAATCGGAAATAAAACAGAAATATGTCCGGGGCCAACCTTTGGTCGAGCCAGACAAGGTCAAGAACCTCCCAACGAGAATGTATGAATTGCATCAATGGTACATGAACATTAGCAAGATTTCCAATCGAGAGTCCCTCATGGTGAATGTCAAGCATGAGCATTAGTACAATGAGAAAGCTCTGGCCGTTGAGTATTCAGAACTATTTCAGTTATACAATCAAGAAGCACTCGACAAGTCTATCGTCGGTTTCTATTGTCTGTAAGTGATTTCTTTCTGTAATTTAAGTCTTAAGCTAGCTATGTAGTGATAATTTTGATCAATCATTACATGTAATTATCCTCACTATATTCTTTTCTGTGGTATTATATGCAGGATGAAGATGTATGAAATGAAAAAATCTGGATGCTATGGCATTGGGTTCATTGACCCAAATACCATTAATGAGTACACATGGAATCTTCCAATTTATCAAGCAAGTGTAGAGGAAAGCATGCTAGAGTTCTTGAAGCGCCTCAATACTACTTCCTTACAACTTCATGTGAGTCACACTATCTTGTAATACAAATTCTGTTTTTGCTTACTAGCTAGCTAGATGTTAACAATTAAGTGTATACGGTTTACGGTAGTTGATTAATTTTATGCACATGCCTGCTTAATTAAGACATGCAAACGTGTGCGCATGCAGTTTCTACTGGATCTTGTTAGACATTAAAGTTGAGGAAGGAAGAGTTGAATTACCGGACTCACTACTTAAAGAAGATAAAGGCTACACCATCGTGAAGGGGATAGTCAACAGGTAATTTCAATCGTTGTTAACTATATCTCAGCCTATTATTAGTTCGTCATTTCCTGATATGAACTATTTAATAACCCCTTTATTAATTTTCTTTGCCGGCGGGCAGGGCTTGCGAGAAGTTCATCAAGGTGACTCGAGGCAAATGGGCAAAAAAGTTGTTTTGGCATCGACCAAAGGTAAGTAATTAAGTAGTACTAGCTAGCTACCATCTCTTTAATTCTTGTTTCAATATCATTAATTAATTAATTATCATGCTTGATTAATCATTATCTGATTCAAATACATTCTCGTAAAGGCCCTGAAGCAGGCGTCGGGGAATGATATGTGTGCATTCTATGTTTGCGAGAACATTCACATGATGGCATCCGAAAGGAGCAGATCTGAAAGACAGGACTAGGTATGTTTGTCAGAACACTATTAACATCATTATCGATATCTAGTCACACAACTAATACACATGCATATTGATCTCCTTCTTAACAGTTCAGTGAGGTGCGGGATAAGCTCCTACCAACGGACCGCATTCTAGCACTTCAAGAGGAAATAGTCGGATTTTTGATCGACCAGGTCATAGATCCCAAAGGAGAATACTATTTTTTTTGAAACTGCACGACAGTGGGAGAGGCTCCCACTGACTTTTGTATTACTCACAAGGGATCAATTACAGCATTGTTACAATGGTGGGGTGTGAGGCCCCCCGGCCATGTGATTTATGATACTACGAAGACAGTACCTACAAGCTTTGTATGTAGTTCTCTAGGGAGGGACGCAGGGTCTCCTTACAGTTGTGCACCAGTAAAGCCAATAGCTCCTTAAATCTAGCTAGCCACGTCTGAAAGGAATGTGGGATCCCCCTGAATAAAAGGTTGTTCCTCTCCTTCCATAGACTCCAAGCCGCCAGCAGGAAGATATCCATGAACAACGGCCGGCGCCAGCCCTCTTTGCCAGCGTGTATGAGGGTTAGTCTATCACCAGAGTTTGGCCAAAGTATGCCAACTTTGTCCCAGCAATGTTGGCTGAACGGGCAATTGAAGAAAAGATGCTCGACAGTTTCCTCAAGAGGGCTTGGGCAGAGCATGCACGTATATACGTTCCTAGCCATGTTAAAATGACGATGTTTCAGCATATTTCTAGTGTTCAGTCTATCAACCATCAATAACCAGCCAAACATCTTGAATTTGATTGGACTCTTGGCCTTCCACAACCACCCAAAAGCCTTGTCAGCAACCATGTCCCTGAAACAGTGATCATAGTATCTCTTGGAGGAGAAAGATCCGCCTAGGTTGCAAACCCAAGAATCGTTGCAGGCCCTGTCAAGCACAACATGCATGGATCCCTGCTGAATATCTCTGACTTCCTGTCTGGCTTGCGACGAGAGAGGCAGGTGAAAGATCAAGCTGGGGTCGGAGGCAGTCAGGATACCAGCCACGGTTTCATCTTCATTCTTGCAAAAAGAGAAGACTCGGGGGTAGAGCTCCATAAGAGGGGTGTCAGGATCATCGAACCACGCATCTTTCCAGAACAGGGAGGAAGAACCATTGCCCAAAACAACATTGGTGATCCCGTGGAAAACATCACTGAACTGCATCACATCGCGCCACCAGAAAGAACCCAACTGATCCACAGCATGCGGAACCCTATCAGAGTAGTACGTGTCCCAGATCAAGGTCACCCAGGGGACATCATGGTGGTTATAACATTTGAACAAGTGTTTTAGAAGGAGGCCTGCGTTCTGGGTCTTGATGTCAATGACACCGAGCCCCCCTTTACTTTTGGGCCTGCAGACCAACTCCCAAGCAGCGAGGGAATTGTTCTTGACACCATCCTCAGAATTTTTTGCCCAAAGGCAATACCTGCGCAACTTATCGAGATGTTCAACAAACCTGGGATGCAGTTTGATTGTCCACATGGCATAAATCAGCATGGAAGTGACAGCAGAGTTGACTAGAGTTAGTTTGGCCCCTGAAGACATCAACGCAAGCATCGTCGACATTTTCCTTTCCACCCCGTGTACCAATGGCATTAGCTCGAGCAGCGTCGGCCTCGTCGTTCCCATAGGGAGGCCAAGGTAAGTGAAAGGCATAGATCCAACAGAGCAACCGAAGATATTAGCCAAATCAACCGCTCGATGCTGGTCAATGTTGATGGGAATAAGCATGGACTTATGAAAGTTGATTTTCAGACCCACAGAGGCAGCATAATCTTCCAGGATAGATTTCATACGGGTAGCTTGGACAGGGCACGCGGGCATCACCAGAATGGTGTCATCTGCGTACTGCACCACCGGATAGTCACCACCCCTATTGCAAGGGATGGGTAGATCGAGCCAGCCACGGGCAAAAGCATCATTAACAGCAGCCTAGAGAAGGTCTGCAGCAAGAACAAAAATCAGAGGAGAAAGTGGGTCGCCCTGGCGCACCCCACATTTGCATTGGAATTTTCTCCCCGGAACCCCATTGAGTAAGACAGAGGACACACCAGAGCCAAAGATCGAGTGCATCCACCCCAGCCACCTGTCATCAAAGCCCATATGTTTCATAATCTCCATCATCGGGGCATGTTCAATGGGATCGAAAGCTTTGGCAAAGTCCAGTTTGAGCAGCATTATCTCGCGAGACGATCTCTGACACTGATGAATGTACTCAAACGACCAGGCAAGGCAGTCTTGTCTAGTTCTCCCCTTAATGAAGACGTATTGGTTTTTGTGAACGATCTTTAGAATCACTTTCTGCAAACGATTGGCCAGGATCTTGGTGATGATTTTTAGGCAGCAGTTCAGCAGTGTTATTGGTCTATAGTCATTGGCAGTTTCAGGAGAAGAAGATTTCGGAATCGAAGTAATGAACCCATCACTGATGCATCCAATATCCAGGTTGCCATCATAGAAGTCCTGACACATTTTGTAAAAATCCTCTTTAATGATTGACCAACAGCTCTTGAGGAAACAACCATTAAAACCATCGGGACCCGGAGCACGGTCGATGGGCATTTCTTTCACTACTGTGTCAATCTCCGCAGTAGAGAAAGGCTCAGAGAGTACACCCAGCCCAGGGATTCGTCTGATAATCCGGGGGAGATCAAAACGCATGGTAGTAGGCTTGGAAGATCCCAGTCTCTCCTTATAAGTTTTGTACAAAATCCCTTCTTTGCCAACGTGGTCACTAACCACGGCATCGCCCTCTCGCAGGTTAGCGATTGAATTATGCCGAAATCTCTCAGTCGCCAGGGACTGAAAAAGTATGGTATCATCAGCGAATCTGAAATATCTAACCGTGCACCATTTCCTCCAATATTCATTCTGATACTTCAGCAGCCTGTTAAGATGCAGCTTCAGTATGCCTCTGAAATTTTTTTCCTGTATGAAAAGAGCTCTTTTATCCTCTATACTGTCCAAATACACAAGAGCCTCATTGCTGTTCTGTATCATGATTCTGAGTTTGGAGATGCCGCGACTCCATCTCTTAAGCTCATAACGGAGGTTTTTCAATTTTCTGCATATAAGTGCAGCTGCGTTTGGGGCATGACAGGGTTTAGACCAGGAACTGGCTACCACATCAGAGAAACCACCATGTTGAACCCAGTAGTTTTCAAATCGAAACAGCCTGGATTTGGGGATATTTGATTCAATGGCTACAACACATGGTATGTGATCAGAGACTGGCTTACCAAGTGGCAGGACCATCGTGTTAGGAAAAATAGTGGTCCAGTTTGACGAAGAGAAGAACTAGTCGAGCTGCTCAGGCAGTGGATCATCTTGCATGTTACTCCAAGTGAACGATCGCCCCTTAACATGCAGCTCCATAGGTGATTATGCACGGATGAATTCATTGAACAATAGCATATCAGCAGCATCTCCACCCGGTTTATTTCTATTAGACAGTGAGCAAATGAAATTAAAATCCCCCAGAATCAACGAGTTCTCATCATTAGGTATGTCGAGATCAAATAACCACGCGTTGAAATCAACTCGGCGCTGACCAGAACAAGGGCCATACACATTAACCAAATTCCAGGCCTCATTCGATTGGGTGGAAATAAAAGAAACACCCACAGCATACGACTCAATCAACCAAGGTGTGCCCACAAAGAGAGAGCTATCCCAAATAGTGAGGATACCACCGAAGGCACCCACCGATGGGGCAAACACAAACTTATCAAATCTCTTAGGACAGAAAGTTTTAATAAAAGCAAGATCAAAAGATTCACGCTTAGTTTCTTGAATGCATAACACCGAACAACCACTAGAGTCTGTCGCATTACGAATAGCCAAAAGTTTAATGTCAGAGTTAATTCCTCTAACATTCCAAGACAACACATTCCAGGAATTATTCATGGCGATAAGAGGAGCCCAGTCTTCAGATGAAGGCGCCAACTGCTGTCCATCAAGCAGTTTCTCCATCAAGAGATCCTCAGAAGCAATTCTGCAGCGGCTACCCACCAGTTGAATTTGTTCAATTGAAGTAGGAGGTGGGGTCGTAGGAGGAACGACCTGAACAGGATTAGCAGCAGTAGAAACTGCCATAACAGAAGGCACAGCACGAGCTCGCACTTTTGATTTAGCTTGTTTTATGTCTAAAGTCTGATTCACCTTGAAGCCATCGTACCTGTTCGATCTGGTGCTCCTCCTGACAGCAGTGGTTTCCAGCGGCACATGAGCCTTGCGTGAGTTGGTGGTCACAAAGAGGGAAGACGAGGCAAGCGCTTGAAGGGTCGTACCACAGGTGGGGATATCCAAAGATGGATGATCCCTGTCAGTAAGCAAACCCACAGTTATGGCCTTAAGCCCTGGAGACTGATCAGCTCTAATCCACTCCACCTCAGACATATCAGCCTCCTCAGATGCTATCTCCTGCACTTGACTGGAAGGAATGATGCGAGCACCGATCAGAAAGGTGGCACCAAAGTAGATGGACTGAAAATCCGGTTCAGGCGACAGCTTAGAGATCCATGCCGCAATGACTGAGTCCAAGGCTTTCTGCATCAGTCTGAAAGGGTTAAGAGGGAGCATCACTGAGCCAGACTGCAAACCAGGAAGAGCCCGAGTGTAGATGCGCTTGAGCATTCCACCAAACCAGCAAAGAAACTCTTGATCAAGGGCAATGAACACATTAACTGCAGTGCCACCAGCTCTAAAGAAAGCAGTGCGCGCCAAAGGTTGCCACGAGCAAAATTATTTGCCAGTGTCTCCACCTGCTCAATTTCCTCATCTGAGACCCAAACATCAGACAGCGTGTCCTGGATATTGTGCTCGGGGTCCACCCCATCCATCGGAGATGGTCCACTGTATTGGAAGAAATTTCTGAAATTGAAACCATGGTATGGCGGGGGAATGACAGGCCAGGCACGCCACCCATTCCCCTGAATCTCAGGTTCCTGGGCCGGTGGGTTCCAAGCAGCCTCATTCAGCGCTTCCTGTGCAGCCATCTCATCAATCCTGGCCTGCTGCATGAGCGTGTAGTACGGGAGCTGGTACGGATGCGGTGAAGCATTGAGAAGGGGAGGAGCTTCTTCAGTGCCAACCAAACCAGGGATTGTGTTTCTTCCATTGAGTACATATACTGGAACAGACCATGAACGACCCAGGCCTGGAAGCATACCGATGCAAGTGACTAACAGGCTATGCGGCACTTCAGCGACATCTTTGATGTGGCACTTGACAAGCACACGTGCTTTGTTCTGCCCAGGGCGCGGCCAGACCAGCAACTTGCCAAACATAGAAACAGCTTTGTGGATGTAATGCTCCGTCTGGTAATCCATGGGGAAACCAAGAAACATTATCCAAAATTCATATTCAAAGGCAGGCATGCTCATATTAAGCCCCTCGTCATGGCGAACCAAAGAGAATGTGGGGTCGTCAGTAAGAGCATGCGGCCCCTCTCTAATCGCAGCATCTCTGCTCTCCATATCCGCAAAAACCACACACCCAATGCCGAGCGGATAGATGAAATCATCAAGAAGCTCATACTCCAAATCACCAACAATGATGCGGCAGACCTCAGCAAGCCAATACTCCTTCAGGTGATCCGGGACAGGGGGGTCGACAGAGACTATTACGTACTTATCATGATTCAGCGGAGGATCATCCACCACCATGACCTGGCGCTGAATGCGCTGTCCTGGACCTCTGTCAAAGGTCGATACAATTGGAGCGAACTCGAACGGGCGCACCAGAAAGTTCGCCATGACCTCAGTCCATCGGTGAAGATTAGGCTCTAGAGCCCCCGGTGGCAAGGAGTCGATGGTGGTTTTTGGTGGAGGTGACAAGGGTGGCGTGCTCGAGGGAGACGGCTCGGTAGACGATTGGTGTTTTTGGCTGGTGGAATAGGCCGAGGGAGTCGTATCGGCAGGCAATGGGATGCGGCCACGTTCAATGGGCTGGAGATTTTTTGTTTCCGAATCCAAGCTTTGCGTACCTGTGCATCCCGAATAGTACGGGCCATACCAACCGTCATAGGATTAGCTGCGTAGAAGATAGCACGGATTTCCTAGGTAGGATCTCATCAGGATTCGGAGCATGCACGCTAGTATGTGTCCATCTTACTTTGGGCAGCCTACTGCAGATATTGGGCTGATGGGCTCTATGCCCGAGGTGGTGACAAAACGAGCAACGCAAAAGCCCAGGACATTTAGTTGTCATGTGACCAGCAGATATGCAAGCTAAGCATGTATATGAAGGAGTCTTGCGGCCCAATATGCATGGCTCATGACGTGAACTGATCGGAGCGGCAGGCCGTGTCGAAACCGAGGAATAACATGGACAATTACCAGAGTCATCCCCACAACTTTGGCAAAAAACACCAGAGCAAGTTAGGGGTGAATGGCCAAATCTATCACAATGAGAACAATGTTTCAGACGAACATAGATATAATCCTTAGTGGGTATGGATGGTACATTCACCAGTATCTTGACAGAATCATCATCATACCCTGCTTGCCAACCATCCAGCATATGGAAAAGAGTTTCATCCGGAATATCATCCCATAGACCCTGGTAAAAACGATGACCACGGAAGGAAGGAAGTGTGGAATTAGAATCCGCCAGATGTGGAAAATTGAAACCTCCAATACATAATCGAATATTCGGTTCCTGAGAATCTGGACCAGATGAACCACCACGAGAAACCTCCGGCGGGATGACCTCGCTGGAATGTGTCTCCGTCGGCGAGGATAACAACCCCAAAGACTGAAAAACCTTGATAGAGGCTGAATCAATATCAATATTGGAAGAAGGCCACTTAGATTTAATAGCCGGACCAGGCGAAGATGCCAATCCATTTAACTCAGTATCCGCATGCCAACCAACACTCGAAGGCCTAGGTTTGGCACCACGATGAAGATGAAAATGACATATGAAGTCCGGCCAGATGCGATCTCGTAGACCAAAAATAAAATGTCCCACACGGTTTGAGGCCACTGAGAACCGAAAACGGCGATCATCCAGACGTAGAACCTTGAAACCATCACTGAGCCCTCCAATACATGATCGTAGAGCCAATCCCACAGATTCCACCGAGAGAGGAAAAGAGGCAGAGGAGAAAGAAACTTCAAGGTAGAACTCCTTGAAGTTAGGGTTTGGAACAAAGTGGACCGTAGATCCAGAACGTTTACGCACCTGATCCTCGACCCTAAGGCCGGGGGAGAAATCCCAATGGAGAAGGCCATCCATTGGGGGAGCCGGGAGGTGCAATTAGGGCCGTAGGACGAAATCGCCATTGGAGTCGCCATGGGGTGGTGGGGAGGAGGGAGTCACCATCCCCATTAGCCAATTAGGTCACTTCATTTCAATCCAGATGGAATGGCCCCCACATTATCTATTCTCCGCTACAATCCCCATTAACATCACACTCTCTAGCCTACAAAAATCTTCACCAAAGGAGAATACTATTACCTGCTACCGCCCCCATGAACCACTTGTCATCATGCTCCGGAGGCAACAAGGCAACATGTAGGAGAATTTGTATATGTATATACATGTGTATGTGTGAATAATTAATGGTGTTGGTTGTGAGACATTTGATGATATATATTTATATATATGCGGTTCTACGTACGAGAAAATCTATTTTTATATATGCATAACGTGTATAATTTGTAGTATCATGAAATACCAGCAAACAAAAAAACTTAAATGGAAAATAAAGCCAACCCCCCCCCCCCAACATTTAGTACCGGTTGGTGTTACCAACCAGTACTAATGTCCTACATGCATCCGGGCCTGGCTCATGCCACGTGGTGACACTTTAGCGCCGGTTCGTGACAAACCGGTACTAAGGGGGGGACCTTTAGTCCCCACTCTTTAGTGCCGGTTGCCGAACCAGCACTAAAGGCCGTTACGAACCGGCACTAAAGGCCGGTTTTGCACTAGTGTGGGAGGCGCTACCTACCGGGGGGCGCAGGTTGGTGAGGAGCCAGCCTGTCGTTGACCCGAACCTTCTTTGGTGGCGGTCGCGTGGGCCAGTGACGGTCCAGAGGCTCGAGGACCCCGCGGAGGTGGTGTGTCACCGTGTCAGTGAGGAGGATGCGCACGTCTGTCGCTACTTGTTTGCATTGGAGCACATGTTCTCCAATACCTGGCAGGTTATCCAGGGATCTCACTGGAGCTATGATCCTGTGATGGTTCCTTTTCTATGGGTGTCCACTACCCGCACCGATACCCGTTGTGCGCTAGGGTTTTAGTTGTATTAGTGATGTTATATGTATGATACTATTCGGGATGTATTAGTGATAATATTCGACGATGTACAGACGCATGAGATGATTTACTTTTGCTTATTGAATGCATGCTAATTTGAGTCCTATAAGATGTTGAAATGTATATCTTGTGTTGCTCAAATAGGATATGTGCTTGCCCAAAGAACGGTCATGTTTGCAGGTTACACCTCCGAGTGGCCTATGTTTTGCCGGAGTGTTGATTCATTTCTGTTCCGGCAAATTTCAGGCGCTCGATATGTCCTATTTCAGCAAAGGTCATGCCAGATTTTTCCGTGAATTTTGGCCTGACTTGTGCCAAAATATGTAGGAAATATCGAGTGCCCCAGATTTGTGTGTTGAGTATCCTGGTAGTTGTCTTCGGTCAATTTTCAATTAATGTTTCAACTATGAACATAGGAAATGTCTGACGATGAAAAGGATTTTGGTATTTGCGAATACTGCGAAGATGAGCGCGGCCTATGCGATGGAATCTTCCTAGATGATGATAGGCGCTTCAGCATCAAGCTGGACAAGAACTTTGAAGTGGATACAGTAAGTCACAACAACAAGTCTCTTTTCGTAATTAAGCATGACATCTGCTTCATTTGCTTCAACTTATAATTTATTTATTTTACTATTATACTAGTGTATCCCCTGCCACGCAAGAGTTTTTGTATTGGATAAGATAGGTTTCAGTCATACTATGGAGGTAAATAAAGTTTATTTGAAGACCGAGCACGGTTATATTTTCCAGGAAAAATTATACAATAATTCAGACGACTACACCTATTTTGGATGGAAAACATGGCGAGCACTATGCAAGACTTATGCATTTGAGCCTGATATGGTTATCACCTTTGATATTCGTCCGGAAGATGATATTGAAGGTAATACCGACATCTGCGTCGATCTGCAGACGCCTCCAGTTATACCATTATGTGAGTTTCTCAACCATATTTATGTCTTTTATATTCTTTATTCAAAAATAGTTGACAACTAATTTCTATTGTCAGCTTATTTCCATTCAAGCAAACATGTCTAGCGATTGGTAGACAGGACCTACTACTGTGTCGGGGTTGAACTAAATTGCGAAGAGCTAAGTCATTATGTTTCATGGCTTGTGGATCTTGATATTGTCAAGACAAATTTTCTTCCTGGATTTAGAAATGTTAGTACTGAAAACGTGCGACCAGTAGTGTACGTAATGAACTACGGTCACATCTATTTAGGAAAGATGGTACGATTTTTACTATTTGTCCTCAGTGCATCTTTTCCATACATTATTTTTTAAGCTAAACTTCATTGCTAAGTATGTTACCATACGATGTTCTTCAACAGGGACTCCCGATGAATATTGTGCCTCATGGGATCGAGACTAAAGGTACCATGAGTATTGTTAGCTTACGGCCAAGATATCCTACAAATCACTATAGTGCATTCAGGATTAGCGACGAATTCTTAATAGTGAAAGACTGAACCAAATCTGTGATGGAGGAGCGCAGAGAAGTACTAGGGGCAGCAAACAAAAGTGCAGCCCACGATTAGGAGACAGGTTCATCTGCATGCTCCAACTTGATGAAGGAGGAGAGCTACACATGTTTTATGTTATTTTACCTGAGAGAGAGCAGTAGGAGGGATTAGCTAGCTAGAAATGAGTTTGAAGATGATGATGTGCTACACTATGACTATGATGATTAAATAGCTAGTGTTGGTGGTAATGATATGTTGATTATTATTAGCTAGTGTTAGTGGTGATTAAATAAATATTGTTGGTGGTAATGACTATGATGATGATTAAATAGCTTGTGTTGGCGGATTAGATTCAAGTGGAGGCAACATGTGGTGCACATCAAAAGTACTACTAGTCCAAACTAGATCAAGTTTGGATTAGTAGTATACTTTTGACATGCACCACATATTGCCTCCACTTGAACCTAATCCACCTTCATTTGACACATTGTTATGGACATAATGATATAAACCTCATAATTGGTATTGTACCAAAATTTGTATAACGGCGGATAAATACACTTAAAAAAGAATACTAGTAGTGATGGACAATAAACACGCTGCAACTAGCTAGATTAGCAGCAGCGCAGCTGTGAACAAGCGCTGCCGCTATGTGTCTTAGCAGTAGCGCGTGTCACACGCGCTACTGCTAAGTAATAGCTGTAGCGCCTTATTAGTAGCGCGGCCCCACGCGCTACTAGTGGGCTTTAAACCCGCGCTACTACTATGGTTTTCCCTAGTAGTGCCCTGTGGGCATCGGAATCACACACGCGCACTTCATGTATTTCCCTCCCTCGTCAAGGTTAGAATTCGTCTTTCTACCCCGTCCTACAAGTCTCTCACACAGAAACACACACGCTCTCTCTGTCTTACACGCCCACCCCTTTAATTCCGCCCACCCACAGCCACTGATGTCTCAAAGTATAATAATGTCGCTCACACATATGCCTAATGTTAACTCGAGTTCTGGAACCATATGAATATATACAATGGGATTCCAGCAGAGCACCTTTTGTTTTGAGATTTCGCTCTCTCTCTCTCTCACACACACACACACATAAACACACACGCGCGCGCGCACATTGTTTCTCGCTTCATTTTTTCTGGCACTTGCATGCACACCGTTTGTTTATCTTCGTGATGCTTTAAGTATTCCTCGCACAAATGCTATCTACCTATCCCTTAATATAGCTAGATATGTGTCACACAAACTCCTTCTCCCTACTAGCAAGATGTCTAGGCGTTGCACGGAACATCAAGATGCATTTGTATGAGTAGTTTATCTTGTGGGAGGAAAGGATGAACGAGGGAATGCCTTATTTACAAATGCGGAGACGGGTGTGGGTATCTTTTTGCAAAATTGTCATAGTTTCCTTCCTATCTGTCGGATATAAATCGGATGGCCTATATTGCAGGATGGCAAGAACACCATCATCACCAACTCTGTTTTTTATAAGGGTAGAGATATGTGAGTGTCACTGCCCCCCCCCCACACACACACCCACACACACACACACACTTCCCAACACCGAAGGAGTAGGGTGACACCTCGATCTTGATACTAATCTATCGACTGGCTTCTCTCTCAAACACACACACATACACACACACACACACACACTACCCGACACCGAAGGAGTAGGGTGGCACCTCGATCTTGATAGTAATCTATCTACTCCTCTTTCAAACACACACACACTCGCTAGTTGTGCCTCTGTGCCTACCGCGCACACTCTCGATACGTCTTTCTCTCCTTCCCCTCCCCTCTCACCCCAACAATGATAGCAGAAGCGTGACAACTCGATCTGATCATAATCTGTCAATTCGTTTCTCTAACAGTGTGTCTCTATGCCTCGCTTAGTAGCCTCCTCGATATGTAGACTTCTCGCGTGCGCACAGCTGTAGTGACGATGACGCTGAATCCAGTGTGCCTTGTTTTTACCGGCCTAATGTGATAGTTTTCACCCTATTTTCTGTTAATTAACAAGGCAACCTTTTCTTTGTTACTACTAGTGAATCTGAAATCATTTGGGGCAGACATAAAATATATCACTTCAACCCAATTATCGCAGTAACTATTTGAAAAGAAACTAGCTACATGCCCGTGCGTTGCACGGAACATCAAGATGCATTTGTATGAGTAGTTTATCTTGTGAGAGAAAAGGATGAACGAATGAAGGCCTTATTTGCGAACGTGGAGAGGGGTGTGGGTATATTTTTGCAAAATTTCCATAGTTTCCTTCCTATCCGTTAGATATAAATCCGACGACCTATATTGTAGGGTGGCACGCACACCATCATCACCAACTCTGTTTTCTGCTCCCTCCGTTCCTAAATACTCCCTCTGTCCAAAAATACGTGTCATCAAAATGGATAAAAAGAGATGTATCTAAAACTAAAACACGTCTAGATAAATTTCCTTTTATCCATTTTGATGACAAGTATTTCCGGGCGGAGGGAGTATTTGTCTTTTTAGAGATTTCAACAAGTGACTACATACAGAGCAAAATGAGTGAATCTACACTCTAAAATATGTCTACATACGCATACGTATGTGGTAGTCCATTTGAAATATGAAAAAGACAAATATTCAGGAACGGATGGAGTATAAGAGTAGGCATGGAGATATATCTCCAGCATGGTCTACAACAAAAATGTGCTAGACTGGTTAGCGCCGGATGCTTGCAACGCGATGACATGGGTTCGAATTTTGTCTTTAACTTTTGATTTTTATATTATATATTACTTATTTAATATATACTTCTTTCGCTAGTGTACTGACAGTGGAACCCACAGAGTACTTAGAATACAAGATTAAGGATGGACTTGTTTCTTTTTAACTTTCTGTACGAAGTTGTAGCCACCCTACAAGTCACGTGTACACTGTACATGCAATTAACTTTTTATAGAGGGACAATCATACACGCAATTAACTCAAATGGATTGGATGTCACTCTATTATTTCCAGCATAAGAGCATCTCCAACGGCAGCCGGAAAATTTCCTCCCGCTTCCTTCCGCAGAGGACGACATCAAACGCCAGTGGCATACATTTTCACAACTCTAACCAACCAGATGAAATTCGTGCAAACACAGACTGATTTCATATAACCATGAAGGATTTCGTATAAAAAAGATGGATCTTCATATAAACATGATGGATTTCATTACATTTACATGAACTAAGCGGTGCCAATCCGGCTCTCTTGGTATAATTAATACTCCCTCCGTCCGGAAATACTTGTCCTAGAAATGGATGTATCTAGACTTATTTTAGTTATAGATACATACAATTTATCCATTCTTAGAACAAATATTTCCCGCCAGCTGGAGAGGGAGTACATAATCTAAATGGCCTCCCGCGGATCCCTTTGTCTTCCTCATGTCCGTCAAACACTTGCGGTGTCAACGAAGGTCCTCTGAAGAGACGAAGCAGCAAAGAAACCACCTGAATGCGCAGTCGTCGCCTCGGCGGTGGCCTTCATGGGTCCCAAGTGGCGGTGGCCTCTCGTGTTCTACTTCTCCCAGATGATGGCGGCGGACACGGAGAAGTTGGCCACCGGCTCGTCGCTCTCCACGCACCTGGCTTCTGTCTCTGCCTGCATGGCGCTGCCGCAGGCATGGGAGGTGCGCCCAGAGACACGGGAGGCGCAGCCACCGCAGCCACTGGTGGCACGGTATGACGCGGCAGCGACGATGCCCATACCAGCGTGCTCGCCGGCTTGGAGCAACTCGCCACTCCTCATCGAGCTGAACTGGAGAGGCAAGTTGCTGAACCACGCGACTGCTTGGGGCGACAACTGGCTCCGTCGGGCCAAGCAAGGTTGGTGAAGCACCGAGCGGCCTCCCCCGTATCCAGAGGGCTCAGCAGGCCACCCAGCCGGGTAATATGCCGGATAACGTCTCCTCGGAAGCCATCGAAAGAGTGGAGAAAATGGTGAAGGAGGAGATGGGGGAGCGGCGGAAGGGTGCTATTCTTGGTCGTTGTCTGTCTGGCCTCGTGTAAATAGAGGGCGGGCGGTAGGAGCTTGGCCGACGTCTGACGTTGTTTAAACTGAGGGCAGACGGGAGGACCTCGGCCGGTGTTGCGTTTAATTCCGGCCCGCTCATGAACGGACGTGTGTACGTAGTAGGATTCTCAGTTTGCATGTGGGTTTAACGGAGGGGTTTGATGGAGGCGAGGAGGCGTGTTCAGCTGGGCGTGCAGCGGGCGGCATAGTACTATTCGATTTGAAGCAGTAATGAGCCATCAAATCACAAAGGCCCTCGCCTCTCGTGAAACCGACCAAGCTAAACTGCCCCGCCCTCTGGCCTTTTTAAAAATGTATACTCCACTTTTGTACAGTAGTAGTAGTAGTATCGATGGATTGCGCCATGGAGCAACACTTGAAAAAACAGGTGGTACATATAGAGAGCACTCGTTGCCAAATTAAAAAAAGCTAGTACGTGCTTAAATGGGGTGCTAAATTCTATTAAAGAAATACTAGTATTTACGTACTGAAGAGTTAAAGTAACGAGAAGAAACATAACATAGTTCTGTTGGGGGCTCAGCACAACACACCCCTCAAATTAAACTAAGCACACCTGAAATTAAACTATGCAACTAATCCGGTAGACACTACATTAGAACCACCATGAGCAACGACACTGCCACCTTGCTCAGAGTCCTCGTCGACGTCCTCGACTTCGTCAATTTCCCTCTTCCTCTTGGCCCATACTTCTTTGCTTGAACCGTACACTTGGCTCTCTCTTAATTAACTTGCCACATCAGACTTTGTGCCTATGTGGCAAGCTTAGCACCTGCAGGAGTAAGTAAGTACAATAGTGGGCTAAAAGCCTGCTTTACATGGCATTTTTGCATATGTGGAGGAAAGAGGCAAGGAAAAAGTGGAGAAGTGGGCTCTCACGCAAGAGCCAGCCTCTACATGGTGGAGCATTGGGAGATACACCTGTATGGAGGTGGTCAGGAATCGGGAGACTCACGCCGGTCGTAGCGCCGCAGTTAAAATGATAATGGCAAGTCAAATCACGGGGTCCCACCTGTCCAGCAGTAACTCGCTGTCAAATCACACAGCCCTACATTTGCAGTAGCCTACTCCCTCATCTTCTCGCGTCTCTGTCGAACTGACTAGGCGGAACTGCCCCGCCTACCGCGCAGGAAAAGCCCCGCCCTCGACTTTTAAATAGTACAGTATACTCCCTCCGTCTAGGTGAATAAGTCATCTTAGGCTGGTCATAGTGGGAGTAACATAACCGGTAACATGCACTTGGGACTAGCAAACATGCTTATATGGCACACAATTAAAGAATAGAGAGAGGGTTAGAGTAACATAGGTAGATACCGTATCATGTTAAATGCTATGCTACTTTATGTCATGCATGGCAATAAATATGATCATCTATGATACTACTTTATGATACTATGGACTATGGAGGTAGTATCATACACTAGTATCATGCATATGATACTAGTGTATGATACTCCCCACTATGAGTAGCCTTAGATTGTGCACCGTGACCAAGGTGGAGAGGAAAACGAGAGAACTTAATGTTTATTTGCTAATTAATATCATTGGATGCAACGAACTAACCACTGCATGTCATGTTTGATAGTCTCGAGTCATAAAGAATACAAGCCCCACATCTCTTCTTGGTTGATTCCTCTATTTATGTCAAAAAATAAGAAACAACGTGAGAGTTAATCCACCGCACCTATGTGTTTTTGGACTATTTGGTTTCTGTAAGATGACTTATGATACGTCCATTTTGCATCATGCTTTTATGTCAATATTTATTGCATTATGGGCTGTTATTACACACTATATCTCAATACTTATGGCTATTCTCTATTATTTTACAAGGTTTATCATGAAGAGGGGGAATGCCGGCAGCTGGAATTTTGGCTGGAAAAGGAGCAAACGTTGGAAACCTATTCTGCGCAACCCCAAAAGTCCTGAAACTCCACGAAACAACTTTTTGGAATTAATAAGAATTTCTGAGCGAAAGAAATACACCAGGGGGCCCACGCCCTATCCAGGAGACTGGGGGCACCCCCCCTATAGGGCGCCCCCCTATCTCCTGGGCCCCCTGGTGGGCCTCCGGTGTCCATCTTCTGCTATATCATCGCTCTTACCCTAGAAAAATTCGTGGGCAAGCTTACGGGACGAAACTCTGCCGCCACGAGGCGGAACCTTGGCGGAATCAATCTAGGGCTCTGGCGGAGCTGTTCTGCTGGGGACACTTCCCTCCGGGAGGGGGAAATCATCACCAACATCATCACCAACGATCCTCTCATCGAGACGGGGTCAATCTCCATCAACATCTTCACCAGCACCATCTCCTCTCAAACCCTAGTTCATCTCTTGTATCCAATCTTGTATCCAAAACCATAAATTGGTACCTGTGGGTTGCTAGTAGTGTTGATTACTCCTTGTAGTTGATACTTGTTGGTTTACTTGGTGGAAGATCATATGTTCAGATCCTTAATGCATATTATTACACCTCTGATTATGAACATGAATATGCTTTGTGAGTAGTTACGTTTGTTCCTGAGGACATGGGTGAAGTCTTGCTATTAGTAGTCATGTGAATTTGGTATTCGTTCAATATTTTGATGAGATGTATGTTGTCTTCTTCTCAGTTGTGTCATGTGAACGTCGACTACATGACACTTCACCATTATTGGGCCTAGAGGAGGGCATAGGGAAGTAATAAGTAGATGATGGGTTGCTAGAGTGACAGAAGCTTAAACCCTAGTTTATGTGTTGCTTCGTTAGGGGCTGATTTGGATCCACATGTTTCATGCTATGGTTAGGTTTACCTTAATAATTTTGTTGTAGTTGCGGATGCTTGCAATAGGGGTTAATCATAAGTGGGATGCTTGTCCAAGTAAGGGCAGTATCCAAGCACTGGTCCACCCACATATCAAATTATCAAAGTATTGAACGTAAATCATATGAACGTGATGAAAACTAGCTTGACGATAATTCCCATGTGTCCTCGGGAGCTCCTTTCTCATTATTAGAATTGTCCAGGATTATCCTTTGCTACATAAAGGATTGGGCCACCTTGCTGCACTTTACTTATTTTATTTACTTGTTACTCATTACTATTTATCTTATCACAAAACTATCTATCACCTACAATTTCAGTGCCTGCAGAGAAAACCTTACTGAAAACCGCTTATCATTTCCTTCTGCTCCTCGTTGGGTTCGACACTATTACTTATCGAAAGGACTACGATTGATCCCATACACTTGTGGGTCATCAAGACTCTTTTCCGGCGCCGTTTCCACGGAGTGTAGCACTTTTGGTGAGTGGAACTTGGTAAGGAAACATTTATATAGTGTGCTGAAATTTTCTATTACTTGTCACTATGGAAACTAATCCTTTGAGGGGCTTGTTTGGGGTATCTTCGCCCCAACCAGAAGAGCAAAGAGTTGATCCTCAACCTACTGAACTTTATGAAAATATTTATTTTGAGATCCCTTTGGGTATGATAGAAAAACTGCTAGCTAATCCATTTGTAGGAGATGGAACATTGCATCTCGATTTACACCTTATCTTTGTGGATGAAGTTTGTGGATTATTTAAGCTTGCAGGTATTCCCGATGATGTTGTCAAAAGGAAGGTCTTCCCTTTATCTTTGAAGGGAGATGCATTGACATGGCATAGGCTATGTGATGATACGAGATCTTGGAATTATAAGCGATTGAAGTTGGAATTTCACCAGAAGTTATATCCTATCCATCGTGTTCATCGTGATCGTAATTACATATATAATTTCTGGCCTCGCGAAGGAGAAAGCATCACTCAAGCTTGGGGAGGCTTAAGTCAATGTTATATTCATGCCCCAATCATGAGCTCTCTCGGGAAATGATTATTCGGAACTTTTATGCTCGGCTTTCTCTTGATAATTGCAACCTGCTCGATACTTCCTGTGCTGGTTCTTATATGCTGAAGACTATTGATTTCAAATGGGACTTGTTGGAAAGAATTAAATGCAACTCTGAAGATTGGGGTTCCGACGATGGTAAGGAGTCAGGTATGACACCTAAGTTCGTTTGTGTTAAATCTTTTATGAATACCGATGCTTTTCATGGATTTAGCGCTAAGTATGGACTTGACTCTGGGATAGTAGCTACTTTCTGTGAATCTTTTGCTACTCACGTTGATCTCCCTAAAGAGAAGTGGTTTAAATATAATCCTCCTGTTGAAGTGAAAGTAGTTGCACCTATTACAGTCGAAGAAAAGACTATTACCTATAGTTATCCTATTGTTCCTACTGCTTATGTTGAAAAACCTCCTTTTCCTGTTAGGATAAAGGATCATGCTAAAGCTTCTATTGTTCATAAGAGTAATACTAGGACTTATACACCTCCTGAGCAAATTAATGTTGAACCTAGTATTGCTATGGTTAAAGATCTCTTGGATGAGGATTTAGATGGGCATGATATTTATTTCTGTGATGAAGCTGCTAATATTGCAAAACCAGACACTAAGACACATAGGCTCGTTGTACGCATGCCTGTTATTTCTGTTAAAATAGGAGATCATTGTTATCATGGCTTATGTGATATGGGTGCTAGTGCTAGTGCAATACCCTATGACTTATATAAAGAAATTATGCATGGCATTGCACCCGTTGAATTGGAAGATATTGATGTTACTATCAAGCTTGCTAATAGAGATACTATTTCACCAATTGGGATTGTTAGAGATGTTGAAGTTTTGTGTGGGAAGGTTAAATACCCAGCTGATTTTCTTGTTCTTACTTCCCCTCAAGATGCCTTTTGCCCCATTATATTTGGTAGACCCTTCTTGAACATTGTTAAAGCTACGATTGATTGCAAAAAGGATGTTGTTACGATAGGCTTAGATGATATGACTCATGAGTTTAATTTTGCTAAATTTCGTAGACAACCTCGTGATAAAGAATTATCTAGTAAATATGAAATAATTGGTCTTGCTTCTATTGCCGTGCCTCCTACTGATCCATTAGAACAATATTTGCTAGACCATGAAAATGATATGTTTATGAAAGAAAGAAGGGAAATAGATTAAGTGTTCCTTAAACAGGAACCTATGCTAAAACATAACCTTCCTATCGAAATTCTTGGGGATCCCCCACCACCCAAGGGTGATCCCGTGTTTGAACTCAAACCTCTACCTAATAATATTCAGTATGCTTATCTCGATGAAAAGAAAATATATCATGTTATTGTTAGTGCTACCTTTCAGAGAAAGAAGAAGAAAGATTATTGAAAACTTTGAAGAAGCATCGAGCTGCTATTGGATATACTCTGGATGATCTTAAGGGCGTAAGTCCCACGTTATGTCAACACAAAATTACATTGGAGGATGATGAACCAGTTAGAGATCCTCAAAGACTATTAATTCCCAAGATGAAGGAAGTGGTAAGGAAGGAGATATTAAAGCTCCTTGAGGCAGGTATTATTTATCCCGTTGCTGATAGTGAATGGGTAAGCCCTATCCATTGCGTTCCTAAAAATGGAGGTATTACCGTTGTTCCTAATGATAAAGATGAATTGATCACGCAAAGAATTATTACAGGTTATAGGATGGTAATTGATTTCCATAAGTTAAATAAAGCTACTAAGAAAGATCATTACCCTTTACCTTTTATTGATCAAATGCTAGAAAGACTATCCAAACACACGCATTTGTGCTTTCTAGATGGTTATTCTGGTTTCTCTCAGATACCTGTGTCAGCGAAGGATCAATCTAAAACTACTTTTACTTGCCCTTTTGGTACTTTTGCTTATAGACGTATGCCTTTTGGTTTATGTAATGCACCTGCTACCTTTCAAAGATGTATGATGGCTATATTCTCTATTTTTTGTGAAAAGATTTGTGAGGTATTCATGGATGACTTCTCCGTCTATGGATCCTCTTTTGATGATTGTTTGAGCAACCTTGATCGAGTTTTGCAGAGATGTGAAGACACTAGTCTCATCCTGAATTGGAAAAAGTGTCACTTTATGGTTAATGAAGGCATTGTCTTGGGGCATAAGATCTCTGGGAGAGGTATTGAAGTTGATAAAGCTATAGTTGATGCTATTGAAAAGATGCCATGTCCCAAGGACATAAAAGGTATAAGAAGTTTCCTTAGTCATGCCGGTTTTTATAGGAGGTTCATTAAGGACTTTTCTAAGATCTCTAGGCCTCTGACTAATCTATTGCAAAAAGATATTCCTTTTGTCTTTGATGATGATTGTGTAGAAGCATTCGAAATACTTAAGAAAGCTTTGATCACTGCACCTATTGTCGAGCCACCTAATTGGAACTTACCTTTTGAAATTATGTGTGGTGCTAGTGATTATGCTATAGGTGTTGTTCTAGGGCAAAGAGTCGATAAGAAATTGAATGTTATCCAGTATGCTAGTAGGACTCTTGATACTGCCCAGAGAAATTATGCTACTACTGAAAAAGAGTTCTTAGCAGTTGTGTTTGCATGTGATAAGTTCAGATCTTATATTGTTGATTCGAAAGTTACTATTCACACTGATCATGCTGCTATTAAATATCTTATGGAAAAGAAGGATGCTAAGCCTAGACTCATTAGATGGGTTCTCTTGCTCCAAGAGTTTATTTGCATATTATTGATAGAAAGGGAGCTGAGAACCCCGTTGCATATAACTTGTCTAGGTTAGAGAATTTTCTTGATGACCCACTGCCTATTAATGATAGCTTTCCTGATGAACAATTAGCGGTCTTCAATGCTTCTCATACTGCTCCTTGGTATGCTGGTTATGCTAATTACATTGTTGCTAAATTTATACCGCCTAGTTTCACATACCAGCAAAAGAAAAAGTTCTTTCATGATTTAAGACATTACTTCTGGGATGACCCGCACCTCTATAAAGGAGTAGATGGTGTTATTAGACGGTGTGTGCCTGAGCATGAACAGGAACAGATCCTACATAAGTGTCACTCTGAATCCTATGGAGGACACCACGCTGGAGATAGAACTGCACACAAGGTACTACAATCCGGTTTTTATTGGCCTACTCTCTTCAAAGATGCTCGTAAGTTTGTCTTATCTTGTGATGAGTGTCAAAGAGTAGGTAACATTAGTAGACGTCAAGAAATGCCTATGAATTACTCTCTTGTTATTGAACTGTTTGATGTTTGGGGCTTTGATTATATGGGACCTTTTCCTGCCTCTAATGGCTATACACATATTTTAGTTGCTGTTGATTACGTTACTAAGTGGGTAGAAGCTATTCCACCTAGTAGTGTTGATCATAACACTTCTATTAAAATGCTTAAAGAAGTTATTTTTCCGAGGTTTGGAGTCCCTAGATATCTTATGACTGATGGTGGTTCACATTTTATTCACGGTGCTTTCCGTAAGATGCTTGCTAAGTATGATGTCAATCATAGAATCGTATCTCCTTATCATCCGCAGTCTAGTGGTCAAGTAGAGTTGAGTAACAGAGAGCTCAAATTAATTTTGCAAAAGACTGTGAATAGATCTAGAAAGAATTGGTCCAAAAAACTTGATGATGCATTATGGGCCTATAGAACTGCATACAAAAATCATATGGGTATGTCTCCATATAAGATGGTTTATGGAAAAGCGTGTCATTTGCCTCTTGAACTTGAACATAAGGCATATTGGGCTACTAAAGAGCTCAACTATGACTTCAAATTTGCCGGTAAGAAGAGGTTGTTTGATATCAGCTCCCTTGATGAATGGAGAACTCAAGCCTATGAGAATGCCAAGCTATTCAAAGAAAAAGTCAAACGCTGGCATGATAAGAGGATACAAAAGCGTGAGTTTAACGTAGGAGACTATGTATTATTATTCAACTCTCCTTAAGATTTTTTGCAGGAAAACTTCTCTCAAAATGGGAAGGTCCTTACGTTATCTAGGAGGTCTATCATACTGGTGCTATAAAAATCAACAACTTCAAAGGCACGAGTCCAAGGGTGGTAAACGGTCAAAGAATTAAACATTATATTTCAGGTAATCCTATCAATGTTGAAACTAATATTATTGAAACTGTAACCCCTGAGGAATACATAAGGGACACTTTCCAGAACGTCTCAGACTCCGAAAAGGTATAGGTATGTGGTACGGTAAGTAAACCGACTCCAAAACAACTCCAATGGCAATTTTTATCAGTTTTGGAATATTTAAGAATTTTAGGAAGAAAGAAGTAGTCCGAAAGGGACACGAGGCTCCCACGAGAGTGGAGGGCGCCCCCCCCCCTACTGGGCGCGCCCCCTGTCTCGTGGGCACCTCGTGTGCTTCCCGGACTTTGTTTTCTTGCACGTTATGTATTTTGGTCGGAAAAAATTCATTATATATACTCCCAGAGGTTTTGACCACCGTATCACGCAAATATCCTCTATTTTCATTTCGAGCTATTTCTATTTCAGTTTTAGAGCATCATGGCATCTTCAAACGCTCCCAAGGACAAGTTTTTCGAGAGGGCAATCCCTATCTCGCGGAGGTGCTGCAACACCCTCAAACCATTGAGATGCGTGAGGGGGTGCTGCACATCCGCGATGTGGAGGGACCAAGGCGTACCAGGAGTGTGGAGAGAAAGCTCGAAGTCGTGGCGCAGCAAGTTTTCAAGTGTCAAGGGATGCTGGAGCGTGGACTCAACGCCAACCAAATGATGATCACAGAGTTCACCAACGACCACAAGCTGGATGCCAAAGTCATTGGTGAGACCATCTTCAAGCTTCAAGAGAAAATCGAGCACCTCCAACCCAGATCTACGACCTGCAAAACCAGAACTGTGAGTATGAATATAGATTCAAGAGGATGAGTTTGGCTGCAGATTTAAGGATCCCGGAGACTCGATCATCCTTCTATGATGGAGAGCCTATGCCCTGGAAGACGGACGACAAGCCTACATCATCAACAACTCCTACTTCACCACCTCTGAGGACATAATCACATGGGTATGGGCACTCCCCTTGGCAACTGCCAAGCTTGGGGGAGGTGCCCCGGTATTGTATCACCATCACACTCCTGTCTTTACCGCTTTATTTAGTTCAATCCTTTTAGTAGTATCTTGATATAGTAGATTGAAGTTTTGATATCAAGTGGTTCGAGTTCTACATTGTGATCTCTTTTTGTATTCGAGTCAGCGAGCTATCTATAATAAAGATTAATGTTGAGTCAAGGGCTTTGCTTGGTTGCTATGATCTTGAGAAAGTAGAAAGAATAAAAGAGCTCATATTGATCTTATGGATAGTGATAACTTCACATATAGAAAGTATGAGGCATAAAATTGTTGAGAGTTGATGAACGTAGTTTTGGTCATCATTGCAATTAATAGGAAGTGATAAGGAAGGAGAGGTTCACATATAAATATACTATCTTGGACATATTTTATGACTGTGAGAACTCATTAAGTATGACATGCTAAAAGAGTTGACGTTGGACAAGGAAGACAACGTAATGGTTTACGTTTTCTCACATCTCAATTAAAGTATATTGTCATTGACCTTACAAACATGTTGAGCTTGCCTTTCCCCCTCATGCTAGCCAAATTCCTAGCACCAAGTAGAGATACTACTTGTGCTTCCAAATACCCTTAAACCCAGTCTTGCCATGCGAGTCCGCCATATCTACCTATGCTTTGAGTAAGATCCTTCAAGTAAGTTGTCATGGGTGCAAGCAATAAAAATTGCTCTCTAAATATGCATGACTTATTAGTGCGGAGAAAATAAGCTTTTTCCGATCTTGTTATGGAAGCAATAGAAGTGACGGACTGCATAATAAAGGTCCATACACAAGTGGCAATATAAAGTGACATTCTTTCGTACTAAGATTTTGTGTATCCAACCCTAAAAGTGCATGACAACCTCTGCTTCCCTCTGCGAAGGGCCTATCTTTACTTTATGTTCTTACTTTATGTTTTTATTTTGGACTTGAGTCAAGGTGATCCTCACCTTTCCCTTTTTCATTTTATCCTTTGGCAAGCTCCTCATGTTTGAAAGATCATGATACATATATCCAATTGGATGCATGGGCTATTATTGTTGACATCACCTAAAGGTGAATACGTTGGGAGGCAACACAATAAGCCCCTATCTTTCTCAGTGTCTAGTTAATACTCCATAACCACAAGTACTACGTGAGTGTTAGCAATTGTAGAAGACTACGAGATAGTTGAGTATGTGAGCTTGCTGAAAAGCTCTATTGTTGACTCTTTCCGGTGTTACCATAAATTGCAATTGCTTCAATGACCAGGATTATAGTTTGTTAGTTCCCAATGAAGTTTTTGAACCATACTTGACATTGTGAATTGATTGTTACTCAAGCATAGAGATCATATGATAAATTCTATATTTGTTGTTGTAATAAGAATGATCATCATGCCCACATGTCCGTATTTTATTTTTATCGACACCTCTATCTCTAAACATGTGAACATATTTCCGATTTCGGCTTCCGCTTGAGGACAAGCAAGGTCTAAGCTTGGGGGAGTTGATACGTCCATTTTGCATCATGCTTTTATGTCAATATTTATTGCATTATGGGTTGTTATTACACATTATATCTCAATACTTATGGCTATTCTCTCTTATTTTACAAGGTTTATCATGAAGAGGGGGAATGCCGGCAGCTGGAATTCTGGCTGGAAAAGGAGCAAATGTTGGAAACCTATTCTGCACAACCCCAAAAGTCCTGAAACTCCACAAAACAACTTTTTGGAATTAATAAGAATTTCTGAGTGAAAGAAATACACCAGGGGGCCCACACACTGTCCAGGAGACAGGGGGCACCCCCCCCTATAGGGTGCCCCCTATCTCTTGGGCCCCCTGGTGGGCCTCCGGTGTCCATTTTCTGCTATATCATCGATCTTACCCTGGAAAAAATCGTGGGCAAGCTTACAGGATGAAACTCCGCCGCCACGAGGTGGAACCTTGGCGGAATCAATCTAGGGCTCTGGCGGAGCTGTTCTGCCGGGGACACTTCCCTCCGGGAGGGGGAAATCATCACCAATGTCATCACCAACGATCCTCCCATCGAGAGGGGGTCAATCTCCATCAACATATTCACCAGCACCATCTCCTCTCAAACCCTAGTTCATCTCTTGTATCCAATCTTGTATCCAAAACCACAAATTGGTACCTGTGGGTTGCTAGTAGTGTTGATTACTCCTTGTAGTTGATACTTATTGGTTTACTTGGTGGAATATCATATGTTCAGATCCTTAATGCATATTATTACACCTCTGATTATGAACATGAATATGCTTTGTTAGTAGTTACGTTTGTTCCTGAGGACATGGGTGAAGTCTTGCTATTAGTAGTCATGTGAATTTGGTATTCGTTCGATATTTTGATGAGATGTATGTTGTCTTATCCTCTAGTGGTGTCATGTGAACGTCGACTACATGACACTTCACCATTATTGGGCCTAGAGGAGGGCATAGGGAAGTAATAAGTAGATGATGGGTTGCTAGAGTGACAGAAGCTTAAACCCTAGTTTATGCGTTGCTTCGTTAGGGGCTGATTTGGATCCACATGTTTCATGCTATGGTTAGGTTTACCTTAATACTTTTGTTGTAGTTGCGGATTCTTGCAATAGGGTTAATTATAAGTGGGATGTTTGTCCAAGTAAGGGCAGTATCCAAGCACCGGTCCACCCACATATCAAATTATCAAAGTACTGAATGCAAATCATATGAACGTGATGAAAACTAGCTTGACGATAATTCCCATGTGTCCTCGGGAGCTCCTTTCTCATTATTAGAATTGTCCAGGTTTATCCTTTGCTACATAAAGGATTGGGCCACCTTGCTGCACTTTACTTATTTTATTTACTTGTTACTCGTTACTATTTATCTTATCACAAAACTATCTATCACCTACAATTTCAGTGCTTGCAGAGAAAACCTTACTGAAAACCGCTTATCATTTCCTTCTGCTCCTCGTTGGGTTCGACACTATTACTTATCGAAAGGACTACGATTGATCCCATACACTTGTGGGTCATCAACTTACTCACCTAGACGGAGGGAGTATTCGATTTGACAGCGGGCGGCGCAGTTCCCGATACGGCTTTAGCGCAGACGAGGGAGGGAGTAGCGGTTCCCGAAATGTTGAATGGCCAATGCATCCTCCTTGAATTAATGCATGAGGGAAGTAATGGGAGGAGGATCGGGAAAAGAGGCTGCACGATGTGAATTCAACGAAGTTTGCCCTCATATAAAGGCGCCCCTCCATTCCAATGCATCTACCACATCATACGCACCTAAGCACCTACACTAAGCACAAAAGAGCTCACTCCAGACCCATGGCAGCGATGCGCGCGAGCGGCCATCGGATGTGCCAGATGGTCCACGACGCCGGCCTGCAGCATGGCACCGAGGATTGTCTCCAGACGGTGTTGGAGACCGGCTGGTGGATGGCCACCGTCGACGCCAACTACGACTCTCAGTTGGACCAGATGATCGTTGCCACCAGCAACAAGTTCACCATCCTCAAGAAGCTCGCGGATGACATGCCGTACTCCTCCAGCCCGCGCGCCCGGGCTCCTTATTGCCTGCCACCCTAATCGGCCTCCATGGCCGGAACCTCTTTCATGCACTAATGGCCCAGCGACTGCCCGCCGACGCCACGAAGAATGTCCACCTGGAGGTCGCGCTCGCCGTGAGGCGCCTCGCCCTGCAAGAATTCGTCGATACACATCCATGTGTACGAGCAAATCGTGTACATAGGTATCTACAAGGCCAGTGAGGACGCTATGATGTTGGCCTTCCTCAACTAGCTGGAAGCCTTGGATGCCTTTGCTGAGAAGCACCTCGACCTCACCACAAAAGCCGCTGCTCCTTAGCCGTTGGTCGGTGGCCCAGCGCACTAAGTTGAGGAGGAGGAGGTCGTACATTGATGGATGCATCTTTCTTCTTGCCTTCTGTAACCACCACTGCGATTGCATCATCATGGCCTTAATTCTTATTGTGCTATTGCATTCTCGTTCCAGTCAATACCGACATGTGTGATCCCTTTGCTTAATTATATGCACCACTGTAACTAGTACTCCATCTGTCAATTTATAAGTTGTGCTTACCTTTTCCATCAACTACATGCAATGCGCGGGCATCTTGCTAGAAACACTATAACATGTCGGACCATGTGTGACCAAACCGATGATGAGTCAACCTAGCTACTACGTACCCTGCTTATTTGGTGGAAATAGCCCCTCCCTAGCATTTGTAATCGTTATTTCTATCTATTAGTCATGTCAAGGAGCAGAACCAAATGTTACAATTTATACATGTTTCTCTACTCCAACTCCTATAAAAGACTCAGTTGGTGATGGTGGTGTGTCTGCCATCCGTCGTTTCTGACCATTAGATCTGCATCTAACGGTTGTGAGGTAAGTTGTGGTATTTTTGCAACAATAGCCCACTTCTCTGCTCCAATTTGCAGAAAACCCCTTATTATCTTGAAAGCAACCACATCCCTCCCTCATCTCATCAAAACAGCCTGAGAAAAATATTTTGAGTGAAAAGTACTCCCTCCGTTCCTAAATATTTGTCTTTCTAGAGATTTCAATAAGTGACTACATACGGAGCAAAATAAGTCAATCTACACTTCAAAATATGTCTATATAATCCATATGTGATAGTCCATTTGAAATCTCTAAAAAGACAAATATTTTGGAACGGAGGGAGTAATATATTAAGAGTATATCAAAACAAGAGTGATTTCTTTCAGGTTTGTGAACAAGTACTACTATTCTAGTACTTTGGATCCGTCGCAACGCACGAGCACATTGCTAGTAAAAGGAAAAGGCCTGCCACGTTCGCGTCGCACCCCCACACGCCCGGGAATCGGGAGTACTCCACGGCCCATCCGGCACGACACATAGCTTAGGAAAGGCGTATTGCCTAGCATTTTCACTTTCATGTGGGACCGCCGTTGAGCAAACCGACTTTGTCAAATCGCACCCCGCCCGCCGCCGGGTTGGAAAACAGAAACGGGGGGAAGATCTAGCTATAGCACAGAAGCCAAGAAATTTGGTGTCAAGATGGGGCTCGTTGATAGAGTAGGAGCATTCTGTACTAGTACTACTCCTCCCAGTACCAAGTTTGTACTATACAACTAGTACTACCACTATACAACTAGTAGGTACGTGCACGGCACAGCATCATAGGAACAAAAAACGGGAAGATCTTGTTTTGGGTGATTTATCTTTTTTTTCAGTCAACGTAGTTTGAATAATATGATGTGGGGGGCACTCATGAAGCTTATGTGGCTTGGTTGCATGGCTATGAAAGGTTAGAGAAAAATAAATAGATAATGTGTTTAGAGTGCACTCCACTAAATAGATATACTTTGGATCCATTGCAACGGGCCGGCACATCTATATCTATGCCCCCTATATAGTGTGTGAAAAACTTTGAAAGTTGGTCGTTGGATGACGCCAATCCGACAGTACAAAGATGGCAAATCCGAGCACTACTGCCGTTGGATATCATCTACATTCCACCAGATTCTAACACATGTGAAATCTAGAAGACTCCATGGTTGAACTTAATTCATGACTAACTTTGCCATAACTAAGCTTAGGCAATGTTAGAGGTTGTTTGGTTTGTGACTAACTTTGCCAAAGATTGCCACACTTTAGGTTAGGCAAGTTTGACCAACTTAGGTGAGTGTTTGGTTTCAGCCACATCTTAGGCAAGCCACACTTGGACCCAACATGGCATACATACAAAAAGTGTGGCAAGATTCTCTTAGGCTTGCCAACTTGTGACTCTCATTTTGATGAACTAACCTTAGGCGAGCTTGGCAAAAATCTGTGGCAAAGTTTGGCAATGCTAGGCCTAGAACCAAACATCCTCTTAGTTCTTCAAAATGAGAGCCACAAGTTGGCAAGCCTAAGGGAATCTTGCCACATTTTTGTGTGTATGTCATGTGGGCCTTAGTGTGGCTTTCCTAAGGTGTGCCTTGAACCAAACACTCACCTAAGTTAGTCAAACTTGCTTAGCCTTACGTGTGGCAATCTTTGGCAATCTTAGTGGTTGTTTGGTTCCTAGCCACACCTTGCCACGCTTTGCCACACCTAACCTTAGGCAAGTTTGACCAAGTTAGCTAGGTGCTTGGTTCTAGCCACACCTAAGGCAAAGATTTTGTTTTTATGAGCAGTGAGCCCCACATGGCATAGACACAAAAAGTGTGGCAAGATTCCCTTAGGCAAGCCAAAGTGTGGCTAACGCCAATTTGAGCAACTCAACTAAGGCAAGTGTGGCAAAAATCATGTGGCAATATATGTCAAGGATAGTCACAATTCAAACAGCCCCTTAGTCACAAACCAAACAACCCCTAACCTTAGGCAAGTTTGGCAACATTGTATGATAAAGTGTGGCATTGCTAGGCCTAAAACCAAACAACACCTGTGTCTGCCATAAAAATGTGGCTAACAAAATGGCCACCACAAGTGTGGCAAGATTTGGCAAGAAGTTGAGTCTATGACATGTGGACCATGTAGCTAGAAAAGTGTGGCAAGCCACAAGTGTAGAAATGAACCAAACACATGCCTGAGATATTGTGGCACGCCTAAGCTTAGGCGTGGCAACCTTAGGCTGCAAAACAAACATCTATATCTATACCCCTATATAGTGTGTGAATAACTTTGAATGTTGGTCGTTGGATGAAGCCAATCCGACGGTACAAAGATGGCAAATCCGAGCACTACTGGCCGTTGGATATGATCTACATTCCACCAGATTTTGCCACATGTAGAATTTAGAAGACTCCACATGTAGAAGCATAATGCACAAACCACCAGAATCTCATGCGTGCAATGCACGTGTACCTTACTAGCAGTTGGTAGTAGTAAGAAACAAATTCTGGGTTTGGCACGAGCTTGTACTGTGGGAGCACCACAAGGCCTGCCGCAGGAGTTACATTTCCCTCTCGGGCCCATGGGACCGAACTTTAGTGCCTTAGAGCCCGGCCTATGAGTCAATGACATGCGGACCTTAAATGCGGCTGGCCCACATGTCATTCTCATGGTGGTGGCGTGGTTCGCGACTCACTCGTTCGAGATGAACCGGCCGGTGGTGGTGTGGCCGTGGTGAGGGTGCCACAGCTGGGTGTCGGGGTGTTATGAGGTGTAGATGGCCACACCGACGGGTACTACCTGTAGTACAAAAGTACTCCAGCTGAGGATTGATGCCCGGGACGAAATGTGTCATAACCGCTGGATGAAAATTCGATGGTGCGGTAGTACAGATCGGAGCACAGCAGTGGAGCAGGCAAACCGCGTCCAATCAGGTGTGGCTGTGGTAGAAAGTTGATGGTCGCCGCAGTTCAGCTGGCCCGCATGTCATGCACACAAAGGTAGAGGAGCGGTGGGGCCGAGAGGGATGAGGCACACGTCGGGGGGATGAGGATCCCCTGACGTGAACAATCCTACCATTCTATCACTGACATGTGGGACCCCCAAGCATGGGTCCCACCTGTCAGCAAAGGAAAGGCAGGGCAAGGCAGTGATAGCTACGTCAGAGGATCCATGTCCACGTCGGGGGACGTCATGCCGTGGGTTCGAGCGGCGTCGTGGGAATCACGTGTGGGTGTGGCAATGGTAGAAAGAAGAAACGTGATGGTCGTTGTGGTTCAACTTCCATGGACAAGTTGTCATGTCTGCTGACACATGTATATCAAAACTGGAATGTTTATATTTCAAGCACGTGAACAAGTATTATTCTACTACTTTGGATCCATTGCAATGCACGGGCTAGCACATTGGTAGTAGTAGTGTCTATCTCTATCTCTAGAGGCCTTCCCTCGTTCATCCTTTTCTCTCACAAGATAAACTACTCGTACAAATGCATCTTGATGTTCCGTGGAATGCACGAGGATATTTCCTTGGGGGTCTCTCTAGTGCGGCGTGGCCGTAGTGGCAAGTTCACGCCCCTTGAGATGCCGACGTTGAGGGGCACTCGGATTTCCTCTGATGAGCAGGTAAGATGAGTTTGATCACGTAGAAAATGCATTCTAAAGACTACTCCCGTGTCCATTTCCTAATTCTCCCCCTGCCCACTATTTCACAGGTTAGGCTCGGTGCGAGTGGAGATTGGCTTGCATATGTACGGGAGGGTACCAACATCAATTTGCACAACATTTACAACGGTGACACCGTTCCCGTAGAACCTTTGTCCAACATTGGGATCAGCCATGCAACGGGCCATCGCATGAATTGGTACAATGGAACCACGGTGAGATTGAATAAGATAGGACAAACCTTGCACATGGCGGGCAAAGGCGGACCATGCTGTCTGCGGCCGATTTTTTGTCGTACGAGTACAAAGACGTTGTGCTCCTTTCTAACCGCATCTTCGCGGTGACAAACCAGGGGACTTATTTCATATGGGACACATCCTACAATATACTCCCTCTCTCCCAGTTTATTTGTTTTGAATCTTTTCGTTTTATAAGTTTCAAATTCAAATTTAAAGCTACCCATCACATGTTGAGATTACAATGTCCATTAAATCGTTGCGTGCTTGTATAGTAAAGAAACAAATCTCGAGTTTGGCACGAGTTCATGCAGCGGTAGCACCACAAGTCCTGGCGCAGGAGTTACATTTCCCTATCAGGGCTCTCGGGACTGAGCTTCAACACCTTACTACACCTGCCTTTGAGTCAATAACATGTGGACCCGATAGGTGACTGGTCCACATGTAATGCTCCTGAAGGCAGAGGGGCAGTGCGGCCGAGAGGGGTGAGCCACAGGTCGGGGGACGTGTGGTGTCATGGGTTCGAGCGGCATCATGGGAATCGCGTGTGGCTGTGGTAGAAACTTGATGTTCGCCGCATTTTAGGTGGCCCACATGTCATGCACACAAAGGCACAGGGGCAATGCGGCCGAGAGGGGTGAGGCGCACGTCGGGGGACGTGGTGCCATGGGTTGGAGCGGCGTCGTGGGAATCGCAAGTGGCAGTGGATGAAACGTGATGGTCGCCATAGTTGAACTTCCATGGACAAGTTGTCATGTCTACGGACACATGCATTGCATATTGATCACTGGAAGGAGTAGTAGAGAAAGCTAGGCGGATAAATAGTTCCTTATAGTCAAGCGGACCCATGCTACTACTTTGTCCCAAAGACATGCACACCATCGAAATAGTCCATCTATATCAATATACACCGAGAGGGAATAATTTTTTTTACAAGAGAGGAAATAGTTCATCCATCCGTAATGCCCTCCTGCTGGTGCAGCCTTTTCTTCTTCTTCTTCTTCTTCTTCTTCTTCTTCTTCTTCTTCTTCTTCTTCTTCTTCTTCTCATTTTCTGTGGGAGACGGCTTTGCAACAAGCTCTTTGGACCTTGCAGCTATCACAAAACTCACACGGGCATCGAGGGCAGCATATTTTATCTGCCCGTATGTCAAGGGATAATTCTCCCATCTAGACAACCTTAATGCCACTCTCTCGTCCCCTTCTGAAGATTTGTACCGAGCACAAAATTTGCTACGTCGAATAGGGATGGTGTCTGTTTATCACAATCTTCTACGGGAATTTTGATTCTGGTTTGTAGGTCAGCAACGCTTTTCAAATCAAGGTTGTACGGCTCCAGCTTTTGTTTGTCCCCTTCGATGGCTGCCCCACAGAATATATGTCCTACCGAGATAAGAAATCATGAAGCTCACCTGGTATGGAGGGCGCGTGTATGATGTGGTACACCAAAACATCATCTTCGAGGCACAGTTGAATGACGGCCGCGCGTTGGATCTTCCCAGTGGCACGGTTTGTGTACTCTGCATCGAGACCGATGACCCTCGTCTCCACCTTTTCGAGGGAGTTGGATACATTGTTGGTCCACTTCCGAACAACCCTTGGGTGGACGGTGACGGTCGCAACTAGGCTCAACGAGCCTTCAACGAGGACATGTTGGATGCTAAAAACCCGCATCTCGATCTTTTTTGCCATTTGGAACCACTGGAACGAAGGGCTATGGTTTGGAGAATTAGGATTAGATGGCCAGTCTAACTAAAGTAGTAGATGATTATTTAAAGAGGTTAAAACAATGTGAACGCAGTGGGGTTTGGATGCAAAATAAGACGAAGGGGAGGTGAAGAAGCCAAGGAAAATCGGTTCCCGATGGAGAAGTAAATGGGAGAAGTGGCGTGCAGGCAGTTGATTAGACAGCTAGGTAGACTAAACGGAAAGGCTATGGGGTATACTGAGGAGTCGTACCTGTTCGTGTACATGCCCATCCTTCCTGATAGGTGGGACCTATGCAAACAGATAAAAAATGTGTCATAGCTGGTTCAAATGGATATTGGCGCATGCGTGGGAGACACAACATTCTCTGGTTAAGGAATACTCTCTCCATCTAGGTGAGTAAGTCACCTTATGAAAATCAGGTTTTCCCAAAACCTTTAGGCATGGAACATTAACTTCCTGCTCGATCCCCTCCCAGCCTCGTTAGCCAGCGTTATCTTCCTCTGCTGCCGCATTCTACCTTTCCATTTTTCCTCTTCTCAAGTGTGGAATGATCTGCATGCCATCCTTGATGCACCAGAACGACCTCTGCATGCATTGCGGCAGGGCGTTGATTTGGCCTGCTTGGAGAACTGAACAGGCATCCTTATAACTATGTATTAATTGTTGATTTTGCTTCCATTTGTAACAGTGTCGTGGTTGGAAGTTTTGCTCGTCTCGGTGCTCTTTCACATCCAATCTACAACCACCTAGGTTGCGCTCACCTAGACGGAGGGAGTACACGGTTATCCTCATAAAAGGCCCATCTTCGCGCTTCCGCATGCACGAGAATTTGGTTCTGCTCGCAATATGGATGATACCTGGCAGATGAAGTGAACAGGCATGCTAGCATGGGAGACCTATTTCCGCTATACACTATTGAAGTACTCATGTTCCTACTATTAGTAGTAGTACAATTGTGGTACACTTGATGGTCAAAATACTATTCATCCGGTCCTCACAGTGAAGTGACAACACCCTGTGCCTGACACTAGTCCAGGCGGCGTGTTCCGGTTACCAAAGTCAGCCTCACCCCATGGACTGTGCAGTCTGTCACTGCCGCTGTACAACACATTAGCCTCACCTCGTCTCCCTCTCCCCTCCCATAGCACCACTCCATCTCCATCTCCGTCTCCGTCTCCATCTCATTGTGCCCACGTGTACCGTCACCTCGCTCGCCTCCCCTAGTACCACTATTCCCTCGCTAGCCGGTCCAGAACCGATAGCCTTCTCCCCCGTAAATCAAGCCCCCAAAAACCCCCACCTTCCAAACTCCACCATGGCTGAACGCGAACCGCGCAACATCCATATGAGCCGTGATTGGAGCAATCTCCCCAGTGACATCTTCGACCTCTATTGTTCATGTATGGATATGTTGAGCGCCCTGCGGCTGGCTGCATGCTCGAGGGACATGCACACGGCCATCGTTGAAGCGAGGCCTAAGCTTTTCAAGACACCCTGCTTGCTGCTATATGGTCTTGCGAGATTGGCTCACCATGATACAGAGGTGTACATGATGCCCCTCGACTTCAATCCAATCTCCATTAGCCGAAACTTCTTTGCAGGTATGTAGTGGGTCGCCGTACATCATTTCCCTCGACTTCGATCCGATCACCATCGCCCAAAACTTCTTGGAAGGTATGTACTGGGTTAGCATGAACTCCCACTGGATGGCTGTCTTCAGAGAAGACGGTAAAAAGTTGGTGCTTGTGAACTTCCAAACCTCCCATGAGATTATCCTTCCTCTGTTGGATTATATAGAGTTTTACCATCACGGTCCAAGTCATCTAGATTACCACGTCAGTTGGACGGACCTTGTTTTGCAGAAGATTATAATCTGCCAAGTGCCCACACGACATGCGAATTACACAGACTTCAAGCTAATTTCCTTGTTCGACCGCGGACTCGCCTATCTTTATGCCGGTGCCTTCTTTAGCAGGAGACAACTTAGCTCGGAGTGGATCATCGTCAAAGATGATACACACTTCTGTGATGCTATTGAACACAATGGCATCATCTACACGATCGACAAAGTAGATGGCACCATGTATTGCTGGGATGGCGCGTGTAAGTTGTTTCCTTCTCATGTTAGTGATGACGCCATGACACTGTTTGAACTTTTTGTGATGATTGGCATATCCCTGTTTGAGCAGAATTTGAGTAGAACTATGGCAATGTATTAGAGACGCCATAAATCAGCTATATTTGGAATGAGTTAATTCATCCGATTGTGACCATGTCATTACAACCAATTTGTACCCCTGAATAATCAAACGGTTAGGAATATATGGATATTCTCCTTATTTTACAGTAACCTATATACTACTACTCCCTCCGTCCCAAAATTCTTGTGTTGGATTTTTCTAGATATGGATGTATCAAGTCATGTTTTAGTATTAGACACATCTGTATCTAGACAAATCTAAGACAAGAATTTTGGGATGGAGGGAGTACTAAATATGAGTGTGTATCAATGGCCATGCTAGTTTCCTCATTTTCATGATGTAGAAACATGCACCACACTGTTGGTTTCATCTAACCATACATTAGGGAAGTAAATGTGCATATGGTGAACTCTATATTTGGAAGTAGTGAAATCCCATAATGCTTACCATGTGTACATACCTATATTCTCCCTTCAGCAATCAATGGCTAGAATAATATTCTCACAAAAAAATTGCCAACAGAACACGAGTATATAACAATGCATGGTCTGTTAGTTACCTTCAAGAGTTTGTTTGTGAGGGCAAAGCATGATTACATAACCTGCATGATATGGTAGTTTCCTGTGAAGAATCAATTGCGAGATAACATGAGTATAACCATGCATGGGACTTCTATATTTTCGAACCCAATATACATTTCCTTGTATTTTCCTCCCAATTCCAACAGGGACATATCAATATTGTTTCTTGCATTATCCTACTCATACTTTGAACAATGTTGATCTTACATTAACAATGCATGTCCTTTTTGATATGATGCAGTGTCCCTACAGTTACCACCCTTTGTAATCACACCACCATTGCCAAAAACAGGGAAGCACAACTGGTTCCTCGCTTGATCAGACAACGGCAAAAGACCGATGATCATTCGGACACATGAGCCAAAAAAGTTATATTGCAAAAAACCCACTGTATACAAGCACCGTGAAATATGTGAGTATCCGGACAGTGGTTGTTACGTCTATGAGCAGGATACCAGCTTGTTGGGGCCTTCAAGATTTTTTAGTTGGAGGCGGGTAAACAGCCCTGGTTCACTCTCTGTTTCTCGGACTCAATTATCCGATTAACCAGGAGATCACCGTTGGCAATGACCTTGATGGCAGAGAGGCTCTGTTTGTTGGAATAATTCCCTAGAGGCAATAATAAAAGGATTATTATTATATTTCCTTATTCATGATAATTGTCTTTTATTCATGCTATAATTGTATTATCCGGAAATTGTAATACACGTGTGAATACATAGACCACAATATGTCCCTAGTGAGCCTCTAGTTGACTAGCTCGTTGATCAATAGATAGTCATGGTTTCCTGACTATGGACATTGGATGTCATTGATAACGGGATCACATCATTAGGAGAATGATGTGATGGACAAGACCCAATCCTAAGCATAGCACAAAGATCGTGTAGTTCGTTTGCTGGAGCTTTTCCAATGTCAAGTATCTTTCCTTAGACCATGAGATCGTGTAACTCCTGGATACCGTAGGATTGCTTTGGGTGTACCAAACGTCACAACGTAACTGGGTAACTATAAAGGTGCACTATAGGTATCTCCGAAAGTGTCTGTTGGGTTGACACGGATCGAGACTGGGATTTGTCACTCCGTATGACGGAGAGGTATCACTGGGCCCACTTGGTAGTGCATCATCATAATGAGCTCAAAGTGACCAAGTGTCTGGTAACGGGATCATGCATTATGGTACGAGTAATGTAACTTGCCGGTAACGAGATTGAACGAGGTATTGGGATACCGATGATCGAATCTCGGGCAAGTAACATACCGATTGACAAAGGGAATTGTATACGGGGTTACTTAAATCCTCGACATCGTGGTTCATCCGATGAGATCATCGAGGAGCATGTGGAAGCCAACATGGGTATCCAGATCCCGCTGTTGGTTATTGACCGGACAGCCGTCTCGGTCATGTCTGCATGTCTCCCGAACCCGTAGGGTCTACACACTTAAGGTTCGGTGACGCTAGGGTTGTATGAATATGAGTATGCAGCAAACCGAAAGTTTTTCGGAGTCCCGGATGAGATCCCGGACGTCACGAGGAGTTCCGGAATGGTCCGGAGGTAAAGAATTATATATAGGAAGTGTCGTTTCGGCCATCGGGAGAGTTTCGGGGCTCACCGGTATTGTACGGGACCACCGGAAGGGTCCCGGGGGTCCACCGGGTGGGGCCACCTATCCCGGAGGGCCCCGTGGGCTGAAGTGGGAGGGGAACCAGCCCCTAGTGGGCTGGTGCACCCCCCCCCCCTTGGGCCCCCCTGCGCCTAGGGTTGGAAACCCTAGGGTGGGGGGCGCTCCACTTGCCTTGGGGGGCACTCCACCCCCCTGGCCGCCGCCCCCCTTGGGAGATCCAATCTCCAGGGCCGGCGCC
>NC_041387.1:614496250-614527491 GCF_002162155.2 Triticum dicoccoides | reverse complement strand
GGCCTATATAAAGGAGGGGGGAGGGAGGGCAGCCGCACCTAAAGTCTTGGCGCCTCCCTCTCCCCTGCTACACCTCCTCCATCTCCCGTAGTTGCTTGGCGAAGCCCTGCCGGAGCCCTGCTGCATCCACCACCACGCCGTCGTGCTGCTGGATCTTCATCAACCTCTCCTTCCCCCTTGCTGGATCAAGAAGGAGGAGACGTCATCCGCTCCGTACGTGTGTTGGACGCGGAGGTGTTGTCCGTTCGGCACTTGGTCATCGGTGATTTGGATCACGACGAGTATGACTACCTCAACCTCGTTCTCTTGAACACTTCCGCTCGCGATCTACAAAGGTATGTAGATGCACTACTATGACTCGTTGCTAGATGAACTCATAGACGGATCTTGGTGAAGCCGTAGGAAAAAAATTATTTTCTGCAACGTTCCCCAACAGTGGCATCATGAGCTAGGTCTATGCGTAGTTCTCTATTACACGAGTAGAACACAAATCTGTTGTGGGTGTAGATCTTGTCAACTGTATTGCCACTACTAGTCTTATTTTGCTTCAGCGGTATTGTGGGATGAAGCGGCCCGGACCGACCTTACACGTACGCTTACGTGAGACAGGTTCCACCGACTGACATGCACTAGTTGCATAAGGTGGCTAGCGGATGTCTGTCTCTCCCACTTTAGTTGGAGCGGATTCGATGAAAAGGGTCCTTATGAAGGGTAAATAGAAGTTGACAAAATCAGGTTGTGGTTATTCGTAGGTAAGAAAACGTTCTTGCTAGAACCCAATTGCAGCCACGTAAAAGATGCAACAACAATTAGAGGACGTCTAACTTGTTTTTGCAGCAATTGCTATGTGATGTGATATGGCCAAAAGTTGTGATGAATGATGAATGATATATTGTGATGTATGAGATCATATTCATGTAATAGGAATCACTACTTGCATGTCGATGAGTATGACAACCGGCAGGAGCCATAGGAGTTGTCTTAATTATTGTATGACCTACGTGTCAATGATTTAACGCCATGTAATTACTTTACTTTATTGCTAAACCGTTAGCCATATTAGTAGAAGTAATAGTTGGCGAGCAACTTCATGGAGACACGATGATGGAGATCATGATGATGAAGATCATGGTGTCATGCCGGTGACGAAGATGATCATGGAGCCCCGAAGATGGAGATCAAAGGAGCTATATGATATTGGCCATATCATGTCACTACTATATAATTGCATGTGATGTTTATTATGTTTATGCATCTTGTTTACTTAGAACGACGGTAGTAAATAAGATGATCCCTTATCATAAATTTCAAGAAAGTGTTCCCCTAACTGTGCGTCGTTGCTAAAGTTCGTCGTTTCGAAGCACCACGTGATGATCGGGTGTGATAGATCCTTACGTTCACATACAATGGGTGTGAGACAGTTTTACACATGCAAAACACTTAGGGTTAACTTGACGAGCCTAGCATGTACAGACATGGCCTCGGAACACAGAGACCGAAAGGTCGAACATGAGTCGTATGGAAGATACGATCAACATGGAGATGTTCACCGACGATGACTAGTCCGTCTCACGTGATGATCGGACACGGCCTAGTCGACTCGGATCATGTAACACTTAGATGGCTAGAGGGATGTCAAATCTGAGTGGGAGTTCATTAAATAATTTGATTAGATGAACTTAATTATCATGAACATAGTCTAAAATCTTTGCAAAATATGTCTTGTAGATCAAATGGCCAACGCTCATGTCAACATGAACTTCAACGCGTTCCTAGATAAAACCAAGCTGAAAAATGATGGCAGCAACTATTCGGACTGGGTCCGAAACCTGAGGATCATCCTCATAGCTGCCAAGAAAGCATATGTCCTAGAAGGACCGCTAGGTGAAGCACCCATCCCAGAGAACCAAGACGTTATGAACGCTTGGCAGTCACGTGCTGATGATTACTCCCTCGTTCAGTGCGGCATGCTTTACAGCTTAGAACCGGGGCTCCAAAAGCGTTTTGAGCGACACGGAGCATATGAGATGTTCGAGAAGCTGAAAATGGTTTTCCAAGCTCATGCCCGGGTCGAGAGATATGAAGTCTCCGACAAGTTCTATAGTTGTAAGATGGAGGAAAACAGTTCTGTCAGTGAGCACATACTCAAAATGTCTGGGTTGCACAACCGCCTGTCCCAGCTGGACATTAACCTCCCGGACGAGGCGGTCATTGACAGAATCCTTCAGTTGCTCCCACCGAGCTACAAGAGCTTTGTGATGAACTACAATATGCAGGGGATGGTGAAAACTATTCCTGAAGTATTTTCAATGTTGAAGTCAGCAGAGGTAGAAATCAAGAAAGAACATCAAGTGTTGATGGTCAATAAAACCACCAAGTTCAAGAAGGGCAAGGGTAAGAAGAACTTCAAGAAGGACGGCAAAGATATTGCCGCGCTCGGTAAGCCAGTTGCCGGGAAGAAGTCAAAGAATGGACCCAAGCCTGAGACTGAGTGCTTTTATTGCAAAGGGAAGGGTCACTGGAAGCGGAACTGCCCCAAATACTTAGCGGACAAGAAGGCCGGCAACACTAAAGGTATATGTGATATACATGTAATTGATGTGTACCTTACCAGTACTCGTAGTAACTCCTGGGTATTTGATACCGGTGCCGTTTCTCATATTTGTAACTCACAGCAGGAGCTGCGGAATAAGCGGAGACTGGCGAAGGACGAGGTGACGATGCGCGTCGGGAATGGTTCCAAGGTCGATGTGATCGCCATCGGCACGCTACCTCTACATTTACCTACGGGATTAGTTTTAAACCTCAATAATTGTTATTTAGTGCCAAGTTTGAGCATGAACATTGTATCTGGATCTCGTTTAATGCGAGATGGCTACTCATTTAAATACGAGAATAATGGTTGTTCTATTTATATGAGAGATATGTTTTATGGTCATGCCCCGATGGTCAATGGTTTATTCTTAATGAATATCGAACGTAATGTTACACATATTCATAGTGTGAATACCAAAAGATGTAAAGTTGATAACGATAGTCCCACATACTTGTGGTACTGCCGCCTTGGTCACATTGGTGTCAAGCGCATGAAGAAGCTCCATGCTGATGGACTTTTAGAGTCTCTCAATTATGAATCATTTGACACATGTGAACCATGCCTCATGGGCAAAATGACAAGGACTCCGTTCTCCGGAACAATGGAGCGAGCAACCAACTTATTGGAAATCATACATACTGATGTGTGTGGTCCAATGAGCGTTGAGGCAGGATATCGTTATGTTCTCACTCTCATTGATGACTTAAGTAGATACGAGTATGTCTACTTGATGAAACACAAGTCTGAAACCTTTGAAAAGTTCAAGGAATTTCAGAATGAAGTAGAGAATCAACGTGACCGAAAGATAAAATTCTTACGATCAGATCGTGGAGGAGAATATTTAAGTCACAAATTTGGTACACACTTAAGAAAATGTAGAATCGTTCGCAACTCACGCCGCCTGGAACACCTCAGCGTAACGGTGTGTCCGAACGTCGTAATCGCACTCTATTGGATATGGTGCGATCTATGATGTCTCTTACCGATTTACCGCTATCATTTTCGGGATACGCTCTAGAGACAGCTACATTCACTTTAAATAGGGCACCGTCTAAATCCGTTGAGACAACACCGTATGAATTATGGTTTGGGAAGAACCCTAAGCTGTCGTTTCTAAAAGTTTGGGGATGCGATGCTTATGTCAAGAAACTTCAACCTGAAAAGCTCGAACCCAAGTCGGAAAAATGCGTCTTCATAGGATACCCTAAGGAAACCATTGGGTATACCTTCTACCTTAGATCTGAGGGCAAGATCTTTGTTGCCAAGAACGGATCCTATCTGGAAAAAGAGTTTCTCTCGAAAGGAGTAAGTGGGAGGAAAGTAGAACTCGATGACGTACTGCCTCTTGAACCAGAAAGTAGTGCAGCTCAGGAAAATGTTCCTGTGGTGCCTACACCAACTGGAGAGGAAATTAATGATGATGATCAAGGTACTTCGGATCAAGTTGCTACTGAACTTCGTAGGTCCACAAGGACACGTTCCACACCAGAGTGGTATGGCAACCCTGTCCTGGAAATCATGTTGTTAGACAACGGTGAACCTTCGAACTATGAAGAAGCGATGGCGGGCCCAGATTCCAACAAATGGCTTGAAGCCATGCAATCCGAGATAGAATCCATGTATGAAAACAAAGTATGGACTTTGACAGACTTGCCCGATGATCGGCGAGCGATAGAAAACAAATGGATCTTTAAGAAGAAGACGGACTCAGATGGTAATGTTACCATCTATAAAGCTGGACTTGTCGCTAAGGGTTATTGGCAAGTTCAAGGGGTTGACTACGATGAGACTTTCTCTCCCGTAGCGAAGCTGAAGTCCGTCTGAATCATGTTAGCAATTGCCGCATACTATGATTATGAGATATGGCAGATGGACATCAAAACGGCATTCCTTAATGGCTATCTTAAGGAAGAACTGTATATGATGCAGCCGGAAGGTTTTGTCGATCCTAAAAATGCTAACAAGGTATGCAAGCTCCAGCGATCCATTTATGGGCTGGTGCAAGCATCTTGGAGTTGGAACATTCGCTTTGATGAGATGATCAAAGCGTTTGGGTTTATGCAGACTTATGGAGAAGCCTGCGTTTACAAGAAAGTGAGTGGGAGCTCTGTAGCATTTCTCATATTATATGTAGATGACATACTTCTGATGGGAAATGATATAGAACTTTTGGATAGCATTAAGGCCTACTTGAATAAGTGTTTTTCAATGAAGGACCTTGGACAAGCTGCTTACATATTAGGCATCAAGATCTATTGGGATAGATCGAGACGCCTCATAGGTCTTTCACAAAGCACATACCTTGATAAGATTTTGAAGAAGTTAAAAATGGATCAGTCCAAGAAAGGGTTCTTGCCTGTATTGCAAGGTGTGAGATTGAGCTCGGCTCAATGCCCGACCACGGCAAAAGATAAAGAAGAGATGAGTGTCATCCCCTATGCCTCAGCCATAGGATCTATTATGTATGCCATGCTGTGTACCAGACCTGATGTAAACCTTGCCGTAAGTTTGGTAGGAAGGTACCAAAGTAATCCCGGCAAGGAACACTGGACAGCGGTCAAAAATATCCTGAAGTACCTGAAAAGGACAAAGGACATGTTTCTTGTCTATGGAGGTGACGAAGAGCTCGTTGTAAACGGTTACGTCGACGCTAGCTTCGACACAGATCTGGATGACTCTAAGTCACAAACCGGATACGTGTATATGTTGAATGGTGGAGCAGTAAGCTGGTGCAGCTGCAAGCAGAGCATCGTGGCGGGATCTACATGTGAAGCGGAGTACATGGCAGCCTCGGAGGCAGCGCATGAAGCAATTTGGGTGAAGGAGTTCATCACCGACCTAGGAGTCATACCCAATGCATCGGGGCCGATCAAACTCTTCTGTGACAACACTGGAGCTATTGCACTTGCCAAGGAGCCCAGGTTTCACAAGAAGACCAGGCACATCAAGCGTCGCTTCAACTCCATTCGGGAAAATGTTCAAGATGGAGACATAGAAATTTGCAAAGTACATACAGATCTGAATGTCGCAGATCCATTGACTAAACCTCTTCCGCGAGCAAAACATGATCAACACCAGAACTCTATGGGTGTTCGATGCATCACAATGTAACTAGATTATTGACTCTAGTGCAAGTGGGAGACTGTTGGAAATTTGCCCTAGAGGCAATAATAAAATGATTATTATTATATTTCCTTTTTCATGATAATTGTCTTTTATTCATGCTATAATTGCATTATCTGGAAATCGTAATACACGTGTGAATACATAGACCACAATATGTCCCTAGTGAGCCTCTAGTTGACTAGCTCGTTGATCAACGGATAGTCATGGTTTCCTGACTATGGACATTGGATGTCATTGATAACGGGATCACATCATTAGGAGAATGATGTGATGGACAAGACCCAATCCTAAGCATAGCACAAAGATCGTGTAGTTCGTTTGCTAGAGCTTTTCCAATGTCAAGTATCTTTCCTTAGACCATGAGATCGTGTAACTCCTGGATACCGTAGGATTGCTTTGGGTGTACCAAACATCACAACGTAACTGGGTGACTATAAAGGTGCACTACAGGTATCTCCGAAAGTGTCTGTTGGGTTGACACGGATCGAGACTGGGATTTGTCACTCCGTATGACGGAGAGGTATCACTGGGCCCACTCGGTAGTGCATCATCATAATGAGCTCAAAGTGACCAAGTGTCTGGTCATGGGATCATGCATTACGGTACGAGTAAATTAACTTGCCGGTAACGAGATTGAATGAGGTATTGGCATACCGACGATCGAATCTTGGGCAAGTAACATACCGATTGACAAAGGGAATTGTATACGGGGTTACTTAAATCCTCGACATCGTGGTTCATCCGATGAGATCATCGAGGAGCATGTGGGAGCCAACATGGGTATCCAGATCCCGTTGTTTGTTATTGACCGGAGAGCCGTCTCGGTCATGCCTGCATGTCTCCCGAACCCGTAGGGTCTACACACTTAAGGTTCGGTGACGCTAGGGTTGTATGAATATGAGTATGCAGCAAACCGAAAGTTGTTCGGAGTCCCGGATGAGATCCCGGACGTCACGAGGAGTTCTGGAATGGTCCGGAGGTAAAAAATTATATATAGGAAGTGCAGTTTCGGCCATTGGGAGAGTTTCGGGGGTCACAGTATTGTACCGGGACCACCGGAAGGGTCCCGGGGGTCCATCGGGTGGGGCCACCTATCCCGGAGGGCCCCGTGGGCTGAAGTGGGAGGGGAACCAGCCCCTAGTGGGCTGGTGCACCCCCCCCCCTTGGGCCCCCCTGCGCCTAGGGTTGGAAACCCTAGGGTGGGGGGCGTTCCACTTGCCTTGGGGGGCACTCCACCCCCTGGCCGCCGCCCCCTTGGGAGATCCAATCTCCAGGGCCGGCGCCCCCCCCTGGGGGCCTATATAAAGGAGGAGGGAGGGAGGGCAGCCGCACCTAAAGTCTTGGCGCCTCCCTCTCCCCTGCTACACCTCCTCCTTCTCCCGTAGTTGCTTGGCGAAGCCCTGCCGGAGCCCTGCTGCATCCACCACCACGCCGTCCTGCTGCTGGATCTTCATCAACCTCTCCTTCCCCCCTGCTGGATCAAGAAGGAGGAGATGTCATCCGCTCCGTACGTGTGTTGAACACGGAGGTGCTGTCCGTTCGGCACTTGGTCATCAGTGATTTTGATCACGACGAGTACGACTACCTCAACCCCGTTCTCTTGAACGCTTCCGCTCACGATCTTCAAAGGTATGTAGATGCACTACTATCACTCGTTGCTAGATGAACTCATAGATGGATCTTGGTGAAACCGTAGGAAAATTTTTATTTTCTGCAACATTCCCCAACATTGTTTGCTATGGAAAACTGTGTCTACACGGTGAGCCCTAGGAGTTCGGGAGAAAACTCCCCTGATTGTCAACGATACAGCCTGCAGCCAAAATAAGGTGAGAATGACAAAGGCATTCGGATTAACTTTGATCCTTGGATGTCTCAATTACGACAATTAGTGATGTGGTTCAAGCCTTCAGGTTGATAGGTAATTGGGCTGTTGCGTCGAAAGTGTGGAGGACTGGTGTCTCCGGATCACTGGTCGCTGAAGTAGGGCTGCAAATTATGATGGTGTTGGATCATCTCTTCGAATGACTTTGTTGTCTTTGCTGCTGGTTCTGGATGGGTAGTTCTTTCTTTTATTATGCATATTCCTTGTCATTTGGTCATCCTCGTCTATGTCACTCTTACTATGTAATAGTTGCCTCTTTTTAGAATGTTGATGACCCACAAGTATAGGGGATCTATCGTAGTCCTTTCGATAAGTAAGAGTGTCGAACCCAACGAGGAGCAGAATGAAATGATAAGCGGTTTTCAGCAAGGTATTCTCTGCAAGTACTGAAATAAGTGGTAATAGATAGTTTTGTGATAAGATAAATTGTAACGAGCAACAAGTAACAAAAGTAAATAAGGTGCACCAAGGTGTCCCAATCCTTTTTGTAGCAAAGGACAAGCCTGGACAAACTCTTATAATAGGAAAAGCGCTCTCGAGGACACATGGGAATATCGTCAAGCTAGTTTTCATCACGCTCATATGATTTGCGTTCGGTACTTTGATAATTTGATATGTGGGTGGACCGGTGCTTGGGTACTACCCTTACTTGGACAAGCATCCCACTTATGATTAACCTCTATTGCAAGCTTCCGCAACTACAACAAAATTATTAAGGTAAACCTAACCATAGCATGAAACATATGGATCCAAATCAGCCCCTTACGAAGCAACGCATAAACTAGGGTTTAAGCTTCTGTCACTCTAGCAACCCATCATCTACTTATTACTTCCCAATGCCTTCCTCTAGGCCCAAATAATGGTGAAGTGTTATGTAGTCGACGTTCACATAACACCACTAGAGGTTAGACAACATACATCTTATCAAAATATCAAACGAATACCAAATTCACATGACTACTAATAGCAAGACTTCTCCCTTGTCCTCAGGAACAAACGTAACTACTCACAAAGCATATTCATGTTCATAATTAGAGGGGTAATAATGTGCATATAGGATCTGAACATATGATCTTCCACCAAATAAACCAACTAGCATCAACTACAAAGAGTAATCAACACTACTAGCAAACTACTAGCACCAATCCCGGACTTGGAGACAAGAATTGGATACAAGAGATGAACTAGGGTTTGGAGATGAGATGGTGTTGGTGAAGATATTGATGGAGATTGCCCTCTCCCGATGAGAGGAGCATTGGTGATGATGACGGTGATGATTTCCCCCTCCCGGAGGGAAGTGTCCCCGGCAGAAAAGCTTCGCCAGAGCCCTAGATTGGTTCCGCCAAGGTTCCGCCTCGTGGCAGCAGAGTCTTGTCTCGAAAGGTTCTCCCTGATTTTTTTCTCATCGAAAGACTTCATATAGGAGAAGATGGGCGTCGGAGAGCCACCAGGGGGCCCACGAGGTAGGGTGGCGCCCCCCCCCCCCTCATGAGCAGGGTGTGGGCCCCCTGGCCTTCATCTTTGGCGATGATTTTTCTTTATTTATTTCAAGGTATTTCATGGAGTTTTAGGACTTTTGGAGTTGCGCAGAATAGTCTTTCAATATTTGCTCCTTTTCCAGCCCAGAATTCCAGCTGCCGGCATTCTCCCTCTTCATGTAAACCTTGTAAAATAAGAGAGAATAGCCATAAGTATCGTGACATAACGTGAAATAATAGCCCACAAAGCAATAAATATTGACATAAAAGCATGATACAAAATGGATGTATCAACTCCCCCAAGCTTAAACCTCGCTTGTCCTCAAGCGAAAAGCCGATAACAATAAATATGTCCTCGTGTTTAGAGGTAGAGGCGTCGATAATAATAAAATACGGACATGAAGGCATCATGATTATTTCATAACAGCAACATAAATAGATTTTGTCATATGATTACTCATGTTCAAGTAGTGATCTATTCACAAAGCCAAAGCATGAATCAGAAACATTATTGGGCACTAACAATTATAATCTCAGTCATTGAAGCAATTGCAATTTATCATAACATCGGAAAGAGTCTATGTCAGAGCTTAAAAGCAAGTCCACATACTCAACTATCATTTAGTCCTTCATAATTGCTAGCACTCACGCGATATTTGTGGTTACGGAGTTTTAATCGGACACAGAGAAAGATAGGGGCTTATAGTTTTTCCCCACAACCTTTTAACTCAAGGGTAATGTCAACAATAACAATTCATGCTCCCCCACATCCAATTAGATATGTATATCATACTCTTTCCAACATGCTGAGCTTGCCAAAGGATAAAATGAAAAAGGAATGGTGAGCACCACCGTGACTCTTGTAAAGTAGAGGATAATAATAAAATATAGGCCCTTCGCAAAGGGAAGAAGAGGTTGTCATGCGCGTTTAGGGTTGATGCACAAAATCTTAATGCAAAAGAACGTCACTTTATATTGCCCCTTGCATGTGAACCTTTATTATGCAGTCTGTCGCTTTTATTGCATCCACAGCAAGTTCATACAAAGCTTATTTCTCTACATTAATAAATCATGCATATTTAGAGAGCAATTTTTATTGCTTGCACCGATGACAACTTACTTGAAGGATCTTACTCAATCCATAGGTAGATATGGTGGACTCTCATGGCAAAACTGGTTTAAGGGTGTTTGGAAGCACAAGCAGTATTTCTACTTGGTGCTAAGAATTTGGCTAGCATGAGGGGGAAAGGCAAGCTCAACATGGTAGAGGATCCATGACAACATAGTTTATCTCGAATGTAAGAAAACATAACTCATTATGTTGTCTTCCTTCTCCAACCTCAACTCTTTAGCATGTCATATTTTAATGAGTGCTCCCAATCATAAAAGATGTCAATGATAATATATCTATATGTGAAACCTCGCTTTCCTTATTACTTCCTATTAATTGCAACGATGACCAAAGATGTATTTGACAACTCCCAACAACTTTTAATCATCATACTCTTTCTATGTGAAGTCATTACTTTCAATAAGATCAATATGAGCTCGATGATTCTTTTTATTCTTTTCTTCTACTTTCCCAAGATTATGGCAAAATAATCAAGCCCTTGACTCAACACTAATCTTTATTATATAGCTCATGGACTCGATTACAAAGAAGGATTATAAAGCAAAACTCAAAACTAGATCATGCTACGACTTTATTCTACTAAATCAAGATACTACTAATAGGATCGAACTAAGAAAAACTGTAAAGATAGGAGTTGTGATGGTGATACGATACTAGGGCACATCCCCCAAGCTTGGTAGTTGCCAAGGGGAGTGCCCATACCCGTGTGATTATTTCTCCTTCTTTGTTGTTGGTGTAATATTCTTGGCGATGATTCCCCTCAGAATACGGTTCTCCTCCTCGAGCTTATTGACTTGCTGCTTAAGGTCCATTATTTCCTTGCGAAGATTCCCTGTAACGGCTAAAGCTCCTTGCACCCAAGGGTGTTGCATAGCTGCGAGAGAACAAGAGACACTCCTCCTCATATTTTCATAGGAAAAAAATTTAACATTGGAAGGGACAACCGAGTTTGGAATAGCTGATCTCTGTAGTTCCCCCATTGTAAATCCAGCTCGGAGGCGAGAGGTGACTTGTTGATCTTCCATGGCATCTACTCTCATTAGGTCAGCCTCCATATCTTCCTCCGTTGCCGGCCCAAAGTGGTTAGCATCGCTGTTTACCGTTGGTCCGGTGCCGGGTTAGATACCCGGCTCTCCCCAACTGACTCTTGAGAAGACATCTTGCTTTAATCTGCAGCAGCAATAGCTCGAAGCGAAAACAGAAGATATTTGCGTGATACGGTGGTCAAAACCTTCGGGAGTATATATAATGAACTTTTACTGACCAAAATACGTATCGTGCAAGGGACCGGAGTCCGGAGGGCACACGAGGTGCTCACAAGGTAGGGGTGTGCGCCCAGGGGGGTAGGGCGTGCTCTCCACCCTCGTGGAGGCCTCGTGTCCTCCCCGGACTACTACTTATTTTTCTATTTTTCTAAATATTCCTAAACGGAGAAATATTGCCTTAAAAAATGTTTTGGAGTCGGTTTACTTACCGTACCACATACCTATCTCTTTTCGGAGTCTAGAACGTTCTGGAAAGTGTCCTTTATGTACTCCTCTGGGGTCACGGTTTCAATAATATTAGTTTCAACATTTATAGGATTACCTGAGATATAGTGTTTGATCCTTTGACCGTTTACCACCTTCGGATTTGTGCCTGCGAAGTTGTTGATTTTTATGGCACCGGAACGATAGACCTCCTCGATAACGTAGGGACCTTCCCATTTAGAGAGAAGTTTTCCTGCAAAAAATCTTAAACGAGAGTTGTATAGCAATACATAATCACCGACATTAAACCCACGCTTTTGTATCCTTTTGTCATGCCACCTTTTAACTTTTTATTTAAACAACTTGGCATTTTCATATGCTTGGGCTCTCCATTCATCAAGTGAGCTAATATCAAATAACCTCTTCTCACCGGCAAGTTTGAAATCATAGTTGAGCTCTTTAATAGCCCAATATGCCTTATGTTCTAGTTCGAGAGGTAAGTGACAAGCTTTTCCATAGATGATTTTGTACGGAGACATACCTGTCGGTGTCAAAACCGGCGGATCTCGGGTAGGGGGTCCCGAACTGTGCGTCTAGGCGGATGGTAACAGGAGACAAGGGACACGATGTTTTTACCCAGGTTCGGGCCCTCTCGATGGAGGTAAAACCCTACTCCTGCTTGATTAATATTGATGATATGGGTAGTACAAGAGTTGATCTACCACGAGATCAGAGAGGCTAAACCCTAGAAGCTAGCCTATGGTATGATTGTTGTTCGTCCTACGGACTAAACCTCTTCGGTTTATATAGACACCGGAGAGGGCTAGGGTTACACAGAGTCAGTTACAATGGGAGGAGATATATATATCATATCGCCAAGCTTGCCTTCCACGCCAAGGAAAGTCCTATCTGGACACGGGACGAAGTCTTCAATCTTGTATCTTCATAGTCCGGGAGTCCGGCCAAAGGTCATAGTCCGGCCATCCGGACACCCCCTAATCCAGGACTCCCTCAGTAGCCCCTGAACCAGGCTTCAATGACGACGAGTCTGGCGTGCAAGTTGTCTTCGACATTGCAAGGCGGGTTCCTCCTCTGAATACTTCATAGAAGATGTTGAACACAAGGATAGTGTCCGGCTCTGCAAAATAAGTTCCACATACCACCATAGAGAGAATAATATTCGTACAAATCTAATCTGCTGACGTATTCCGTAGCATGTCATGCTACGCCCAAGCCTTTATTCGAATCGTTTTACTGTCCCACCTCAGCGCATTTAACGAGGCGGTTTCCTTGGCACGTCTTGTCAAAGCAGAGATCGTGTCCCCTTATTTCGGGATTCTCATCAATACGGGCGTGGGTAACCCAACCGTGCCATGGGTATGACTTCTTAATTGAAAGTGAATCCCAGACGGTCACGGGGAGGGCTCTTGGTATTCAAACCATTTTATAAAGAGACCAAGGCTCGACTCATTTCTTTCAATCCCATCAAATCCGCCTCTCGCCTCGAATTCCAACACCCAAAGCTCCAGATTCAGGCGCTTCGGACCTTCGATGATGTCCGGCTCTGACGTCCAAGGCCGGTGGACGCCTTCCTCCATTACAGAAGAAGACGTGCGAAAGCTGAGAGATGCCAGGTATCTAACCAGCGAAATCTCGCATAGGTTGCTTGCTCCAGGGCAGGCTATTCCCACTCCCCAACCCGGTGAGAGCGTGGTGTTCACATCTCACTTCCTTCGGGGGCTCGGCTTCCTGGTTGATCCCTTCGTGAGGGGGCTCATGTTTTATTACGGGCTGGAATTTCACGACTTAGCTCCGGAGTCCATCCTCCAAATCTCATCGTTCATTGTCGTGTGTGAGGCCTTCCTCCATATTACTCCTCACTTCGGATTGTGGCTTAAAACCTTCAAGGTAGAACCGAAGATAATCGAGGGGCAGCTCGTAGAGTGCGGAGGTGCTCTTATAAGCAAGATTGCCGATGGTCCATGGCCCGAGGGCTATTTCCAAGAGGAGTTCGGCTTATGGCAACGAGAGTGGTTTTACATCACAGCCCCCAGGGGCACCACATGGGCGGCGCCACCTGCTTTTCGCTCGGGTCCCCCACCACGGCTAGCGTCATGGGTCAATGAAGAGCTTAACTGGGGGCCCTCCAAGGACGTGCCCTTGCTGCAGGGCCGCATTCGAGATCTCCTAGAAAGAGATATCAATTTGGCCGTAGTGGCGCAGGTTATGCTGATTCGCCACATACTGCCCTGCAAACGTCGCCCTCTTCGCCTATGGGAATTTAATCCGGAAGGACCGCGAGTCCTCCAACATTTTATGGGCACGACGCCCATGGAGATGTATAAATTATTCTTCGGATCACAGGCAATGTGTCCGGACTCATCCGAGGACACAGGTCTGAGCTGCAATCGCCCAGACACTCAAGTAAGTAGCCCTGTACCCGGACACGCTACCCGTATGTTTATCATAAAATTGCCCTTTAAAAGAGCTATCCTTTGAACAGGAGTGGACAGCGAAAGCAAAGCTTATCAGGTGTCCGGCCCCCCTCCCTAAGACTACGCCGGATCCCGTGTTGACCAGGATGCTGGAGATTGCGCCCTTGGAAGAAGGCGAAGAGGGGAACCAAGAAGCTACCGCCTCCGTGAAGGAGGCTGTCAGGAAGGGAGGAATCGAGAATTTCCCTAACCAAGGAAAGAAAAGGACCGCCTCTGAAGACCCGGAGGCGATGGCCTCAAAGCGGGGGAAGAAATCTTTATCAGAGGGTCCGGCGCCGGAGAGTACCCCGGCCGCATTGCGCCCCCAAGGGGATCAGCTCTCCACCGAGCCATAAGTAAAGAGAGGGGTTTTAAAATGAGTGACATCCCTATTTTATTTCTGAGGAAGATAACCGAATTTTTACCTTGCAGTTCGGATCTCAACCCTTCTCAGCAGAGCTCATCTTCAGGGGGTCTTTGTCCGGAGATGATGGAGAGCGAAACGCCTCCCCCAGCTGTACCGTCTCGCGAGGCGGGCGACCCCGAGGTGTCGTCTCATATGGTTTCTCCAAATCCGGACCTCGAAAAAGGTCCTCGAACTAGTCCGGCACCTTCCGGTGCACGGTCGGAGGAGCTGAAGGATCTGCTCGGGCAAGCGTCTATATCAGAAGAACACCGTGTATTGATGAACACGGTGATTAGAAGGATTTCATCCGCGGAAAGCGGATTATACGAGGCCGCCAGGAGTTTACTGACAGGTTTTGAGGTACGTGAAAAGATGTACATTTTGACAGAGCCGCATATAAAAATGCACCCTGTATAGATAGTAGCCCCTGAGACTGTCTGTGCTGTCAAAAATGATGGCGCACAGAGGATCATAATCCCAGGTGTAATATGTCGCCTTTCCTATGTAGGTGGCGAGGTGTTCGGTGGCTAGCCGGACTGATGAATTTGCCGAGCTAAAGCGGCAACTTGACGTGGCAGATGCCGACATCGCGCTTGTAAATGAGCGGCTGGACGAGGCACAAGGTATGTAATGTCTCCGAAGACATTTGGTAAGAGGAGCTTAATGCCTGTACCTTATAACATGTGTGCTTAATGCAGATGGTGCCGCTGCCGTGGAGAACCTTTGGGCAGAACTTGCCCGAGCCAAGGAGCAAGCGAGGAAAAGCGATGCGGCTGCCGTGAAGGCGGCTGAAGAGCTAAAAGCTGAACAGGCTGCTCAGTGCCAAAGCAAGAAAGAAATGGCCGAGATGGCTGTAAAATTGAAGGATGCTGCCGACCGTTGTAAACTTCTTGAAAAAGAAGATAGGGTGGCACATAAGGACCTAGAAAAGGTCACTGCCAAGGCCAAGGACACTCGCTCTGCAATGAGAGCTATGAAAGAGGAGCTACGTCAGGCCGGAGATATCACGGCTGGAAAGCCCTATATGCTGCGGATGAAGTTCGGGGATCCTAAGTATGCTCCGTTAGACCGGAAGTGGAGTGCGGCGAACACTTATCTGGATTTGGCGGCGAGTGCCACGGACGCGACCGAGCACTTCCGGGGTCTAGATGACCATGAATTGGAAGAACTTTTTTGGTCGCAGTTCCACAATCCAGAGCGCCCACTTTCGGTATCCGATCGTTTGGCCGCATGGGCGGAGCTGAACAGGTTATCCGGACTCGCCATGAAGCATGTCGTGAGTCATATGTGGCCGAAAGGGCCCGAGACGAAGAGTTATTTTAGCTTGGTGCAGCAGTTCCTTGGTACAGTGTCGCATATTGATGCAATGAAGAGGTCAGCGTGCATAGAGGGTGCACAGATGGCCCTTGCCCGTGTCAAGACATACTGGGCGGAGATGAAGGCTAGTGTTGTTGCATCCCAGGATTTGGACGAAAGTCGAGTACCTGCCAAGCACTACTTTGAGGAAGTTCTGCAGGGCGCTCGTTTAATAGAGACGAAGTGCTCAAAGGATGTTGTGTTCGAATAACATGTGCTATTTGTAAAACAATGTTTTGATGGAATATAAAAGCTTTTTATACTTGTGCTTTCAAGAATTATAATGCCTCCTGTGCGGCCGTTAATGTATATGTGTATATAACCTAAAAGATGGCAGTCGTTGGCTTCAGCCCCCATGCATATAATGCGGGGGTGTTCACAAAAGGCGCATTTTCACACTTGATCCAACGTCTTGGTCCTATAAAGGAGGTGATAGCGTAGCGGACTAGGAAACCGGACTATAATGCTTTATCACTTTCACCTAGCCATAGGAGTTTGACAGTGGGGCTACTGAATAGCCCCAGGGGCACCGCGCTCGCCCGAATTCGGGGCCTGTGTGTGCCTGACCGGGAAACGGCCCTTTGTTAATGCGGAGGAATCCTAAAGGTTCTGGCAAGTCATCGAGTGGTTGACCAGTCTCTTGCTATATCATGACAGTAAGTTTTCGGCTTTCTCTACTGAGGTGCTCGCCTGGCCGAACTGGGCACAACCGCAGTAGTTCTCCTGGTGCCGCCATAGCCGATAGAGCGGAACGTAAGGCAGCAAAACACAGGAGCTGGGCAAACCCAACATTTGACCAAAGACATGATTTGGAGCTGATGCATATAAGGCCAAACTCGCGACGCCGAACACTCCCTAAGGTATTCGGTCTTTATGAAAACGGGCCGAACAAAAGCCCTTGGTAAGAAGCCCCTGGTGTCCAGGTACGCGCAAAATTCTGGCGTGGCCACATGCCAAGACGCCAGCCTCCTCCTCGGTTATAACAAAAAAAAACCGGGGGATGTTATCAACAAGAGACAGTAAAAAAGGTTTACGCAGGGTCTTAATCTGAAAAGAATCCTTGAAACGGGTCCCTACTGCACGTCTGCACCTGTGTCTCCGTTGTGTCGTATCCTGGACAGGTGTAGCACGGTGTTCGTCTGCAAAAGAGAGGAACTTAGTGCAAAACAATCGTGCGAGAAATCTATGTTAAAATAAACAAAGTATAATACAGAAAATGGGTAGAATTGAGCTTTATTGTCTCCTGGTGTAAACGCGTGGAGCCCCTTATACAGGGGTATGCGGCTATTAAGCCTTTGTATGTTTACGCCGGACTCGTCGAGCCATGTCCGGGGTTTTTAACGACCTGTTTAGGTGCTCTAGCTAGTAAAGCTGGATTAGTGTGCGCCTGTCAAGGCAGCCGCACCATCGTTCGCGCTCGAGGAACACTTGATATTTCCCTTTAATGAGATGATGCCTCGTGGTCCGGGCATTTTGAGTGTAAGGGATGCATAATGCGGTATTGCATTAAAGCGGGCGAAAGCTTCGCGTCCCAGTAGTGCTTGATAGCTACATATGAATGGGGCGATGTGGAAGGTTAGCTTTTCGCTCAGGAAGTTGTCGGGGGAGCCAAACATAACTTCTAATGAGAGGGAACCCATACAATGGGTATCTGGGCCTGGCGTGACCCCTTGAAAGGAAGTGTTGCCATGGCGAATTGTTGCTGGGTTTAACCCCATTTTGCGGATTGTGTCTTGATATAGCAGGTTTAGGTCACTGCCGCTGTCCATTAGGACTTGTGTAAAGTGGAGTCCGTCAATTATCGGATCTAAGACTAAGGCAGTCCAGCCTGCGTTCCGGATACCTCTAGAGTAATCCTAATGATCGAAGGTGATTGGTTGTAACAACCAGTGGCGGGACTCCTCTGGGACAGGCCGTATGGCGCGTATCTCCATAGGCGCCACTCTGTTTTTCCCTTTTGTCACGTGAAGTGAATTTACTATTTTGACTTCTTGCGGGAACTTCTTTTGTTCTCCGGTGTTCCGCTTGTGGGGTTCGTTGTTATCCTTGCATGGTATGTCGAGCCCCTTGTGTTCGGCATTGAGTTTACCGGATTGCTTGAAGAACCAACAATCTCTATGGGTGTGGTTTGCAGGCCTCCCGGGAGTACTGTGGATTTGACATATTTTGTCCAAGATTTTGTTGAGGTTAGATAGCTCGTCCCTATTATCTTTGGGGGCGGCTTTTTCTGATTCTGCCGAGAGCTTTTGAATCCGGCGTTGACTATCGTGCTCTTCGGGCTGTTATCCTTGAACCGGCGTCGTTCCTTGCTACGGCGCGGTTTCCCGTTTCCATCTCTGACTTCGGATGTACTTGGGTCGCTGGTGCTGCTTCTTGCCAGCCAGCTATCCTCTCCTGCACAAAAGCGGGTCATGAGGCTTGTCAATGCGGCCATTGTTCTTGGCTTTTCTTGGCCGAGGTGTCTGGCGAGCCATTCATCTCGAACGCTATGTTTGAAAGCTGCTAAGGCTTCGGCGTCCAGACAGTCGACTATCTGATTCTTTTTAGTAAGAAAATTGTTCCAGAGTTTCCGGGCTGACTCTCCGGGTTGTTGAGTTATATGGCTTAGATTGTCTGCATCCGGTGGTCGGACATAGGTCCCTTTAAAATTTGCCCGAAAAGCATCCTCGAGCTCCTCCCAACTTCCTATGGTGTTTTCGGGAAGGCTTTTAAGCCAATGCCGGGCTGGCCCTTTAAGCTTCAGGGGTAAGTATTTTATGGCGTGGAGGTCATCTCCTCTAGCCATGTGTATGTGGAGGATATAATCCTCAATCCAGACTCCAGGGTTTGTTGTTTCGTCGTATGCCTCTATGCTTACGGGCTTGAATCCCGCTAGAAATTCATGGTCCAGCACCTCATTGTGAAACATAGGGGATGTGCGGCGCCCCGGTATTTGGGTGTGCCGCGATGTTCGGATATTTGTTGCATTGCATTGCTTACTAGAGTTTGCTTTCTTGGCCCGTAGATAGATCTAGTTGGGCCGTCTTTTTGATGTGAATCCTTGTGTAGATCGCGTGCCGAATTGACTGCGGCGCCCTTTGCCGCTCGACGTCGGTCATGGGGTCGTGTATCCGACCTAGTGGCCTCCTTGTTATTTGACCGTGGGGGCTCTAAGGCCTCCTCATCAAATTCCGGTAGTAATTTTCGCTTCGGGTAGCTCTTTGTGTGGTGACTGTCGCCGTACTTGTGTGTGGTGTTGAGTACTTTGCCCCATCTGATTCTGAGTGCATCTTCCGCTGTTTTGAGCTTCCACTTCTGCTTTTTCAGGCTACGCGCAGTGGCGACGAGCCTTTGTTGGAGGTTCTTCTTCTCCAGCAACTTGTCCGGCATGAGGTCGTCCGTACTATTATCTTCGCCGGGGACGGGTTGTTTGGTTTGTTTATCCGAGTTGTCCTGTTCGGACGGTTGCTCGATGGCATGTTCGTCGTCCGCCGGTTCGTCCTGCTCTATGGCTGGGTCTCTGTCGAGGTGGGGTTTGGCGCGGCGCTTCCGCCGCCGCTTTGGTTGCTTTTCGAGGGAACGATCCCTCATTGCGCCCTTTTGATCATCGTCGTTGTTTCTTTTAGGTGTGTCCGCCATGTATACATCGTGGGATGAGGTGGTTGTCCAGTGCCCTATAGGCACTGGTTCTTGTTCGTCTTCTTCATCGGCGTCCATACCGTCGATGTCTTCGGAGTCGAAGTCGAGCATGTCGGTTAAATTGTCGACAGTGGCTATGAAGTGGGTGGTGGGTGGGTTTCGAATTTCTTCGTCGTCCGCATCCCAACCTTGCTGACCATAGTCCGGCTAGGGCTCTCCTGATAAAGAGAGAGACTTTAGTGAATTCAGGATGTCGCCAAACGGCGAGTGTTGAAAGATGTCCGCGGTGGTGAGCTCCATGATCGGAGCCCAATTGGGCTCGATCGGGAGGGGTGCGGAATATTAGGAGTCCGGAAAGGAGTTCGGCACCTTGGAGTCACGATCTCCATGAAGGACAAGATTAGTGTTCGACTCGATCGCCGTAGAGATTGCAGTCCCCGAGGCGGCGTCTAGCCACCCATCCTCAACCGGCACAGTCGGCTCCGAGCTAAGGGTCGGAGCGGACACCTGAGCGGCGCTCTGGGCACTGTCTGGCGGTAGAGCTAGATCATGCCCATCGTGACAGTGCGGCGCGCTCGGCTGTGGCTCGAATCCGTCGAAGATCAACTCTCCGCGGATGTCAGCCGTGTAGTTTAAACTTCCAAATCTGACCTGACGGCCAGGGGCGTAGCTTTCGATCTGCTCCAGATGGCCAAGTGAATTGGCCCGCAACGCAAAGCCGCCGGATACGAAGATCTGTCCAGGGAGAAAAGTCTCACCCTGGACCGTGTCGTGGTTGATGATCGAAGAAGCCATCGGGCCTAAAGGTGACGACACAGAGGAACTCTCAATGAAAGCACCAATGTCGGTGTCAAAACCGGCGGATCTCGGGTAGGGGGTCCCGAACTGTGCGTCTAGGCGGATGGTAACAGGAGACAAGGGACACGATGTTTTTACCCAGGTTCGGGCCCTCTTGATGGAGGGAAAACCCTACTCCTGCTTGATTAATATTGATGATATGGGTAGTACAAGAGTTGATCTACCACGAGATCAGAGAGGCTAAACCCTAGAAGCTAGCCTATGGTATGATTGTTGTTCGTCCTACGGACTAAACCTCTCCGGTTTATATAGACACCGGAGAGGGCTAGGGTTACACAGAGTCGGTTACAATGGGAGGAGATCTACATATCGTATCGCCAAGCTTGCCTTCCACGCCAAGGAAAGTCCTATCCGGACACGGGATGAAGTCTTCAATCTTGTATCTTCATAGTCTGGGAGTCCGGCCAAAGGTCATAGTCCGGCCATCCGGACACCCCCTAATCCAGGACTCCCTCAATACCCATAGGGTTTTTATAAGAAGTTCTATAGGCCCATAATGCATCATCAAGTTTCTTGGACCAATTCTTTCTAGACCTATTGACAGTCTTTTGCAAAATTAATTTGAGCTCTCTATTGCTCAATTCTACTTGACCACTAGACTACGGGTGATAAGCAGATGCAATCCTATGATTAACATCATATTTAGCAAGCATCTTACGGAAAGCACCATGAATAAAGTGTGAACCACCATCAGTCATTAAGTATCTAGGGACTCCAAACCTCGGAAAAATAACTTCCTTAAGCATTTTAATAGAAGTGTAGTGATCAGCACTACTAGTTGGAATAGCTTCTACCCACTTAGTAACGTAATCAACAGCAACTAGAATATGAGTGTAACCATTAGAGGCAAGAAAAGGTCCCATATAATCAAAGCCCCAAACATCAAATGGCTCAATAACAAGTGAATAATTCATAGGCATTTCTTGACGTCTACTGATATTACCAATTCTTTGACATTCATCGCAAGACAAAACAAACTTACGGGCATCCTTGAAGAGAGTAGGCCAATAAAAACCGGATTGCAATACCTTATGTGCAGTTCTATCTCCAGCGTGATGTCCTCCATAAGCTTCAGAGTGACACTTGCGTAGGATCTGTTCCTATTCATGCTCAGGTACACAACACCTAATAACACCATCTACTCCTTCTTTATAAAGATGTGGGTCATCCCAAAAGTAATGTCGCAAGTCATAGAAAAACTTTTTCTTTTGTTGGTATGTGAAGCTAGGCGGTATAAATTTAGCAACAATATAATTAGCATAATCAGCATACCATGAGTGCTACGAGAAGTACTTATGACATTTAATTGCTCATCAGGAAAGCTATCATTAATAGGTAGTGGGTCATCAAGAACATTCTCTAACCTAGACAAGTTATCTGCAACGGGGTTCTCAGCTCCCTTTCTATCAACAATATGCAAATCAAATTCTTGAAGCAAGAGGACCCATCTAATAAGTCTAGGTTTTGCATCCTTCTTTTCCATAAGATATTTAATAGCAGCATGATCAGTGTGAATAGTAACTTTGGAATCAACAATATAAGGTCTAAACTTATCACAAGCAAACACTACTGCTAAAAATTCCTTTTCGGTAGTAGCATAATTTCTTTGAGCACTATCTAGAGTCTTACTAGCATAATGGATAACATTTAATTTCTTATCAACTCTCTGCCCTAGAATAGCACCTACAGCATAATCACTAGCATCACACATAATTTCAAAGGGTAAATTCCAATCAGGTGGCTGAACAACAGGTGCAGAGACTAGTGCTTTCTTAAGTATTTCAAATGCTTCTACACAATCATCATCAAAGACAAACAGTACATCTTTTTGTAATAAATTAGTGAGAGGCCGAGAGATTTTTGAGAAGTCCTTAATGAACCTCCTATAAAATCCGGCTTGACCAAGGAAACTTCTTATACCTTTGATGTCCTTTGGACATGGCATCTTTTCAATAGCATCAACCTTGGCTTTATCAACTTCAATACCTCTTTCAGAAACTTTGTGCCCCAGGACAATACCTTCATTAACCATAAAGTGGCACTTTTCCCAATTCAAGACAAGATTAGTTTCTTCACATCTCTGCAAAACTCGATCAAGATTGCTTAAGCAATCATCAAAAGAGGAACCATAGACGGAAAAGTCATCCATGAAAACCTCAAAAATCTTTTCGCAAAAGTCAGAGAATATAGCCATCGTGCATCTTTGAAAGGTAGCAGGTGCATTACATAAACCAAAAGGCATACGTATATAAGCAAAAGTACCAAAAGGGCATGTAAAAGTAGTCTTTGATTGATCTTTAGCTGACACAGGTATTTGAGAGAAACCAGAATAACCATCTAGAAAGCAATAATGTGTATGTTTGCATAGTCGCTCTAGCATTTGATCAATAAAAGGTAAGGGGTAATGATCTTTCTTAGTAGCTTTATTTAACTTACGGAAATCAATTACCATCCTATAAGCTGTGATAATTCTTTGAGGTATCAATTCATCTTTATCATTAGGGACAACAGTAATACCTCCCTTCTTAGGGACACAATGAAGAGGACTTACCCACTGACTATCAGCAACGGGATAAATTATACCTGCCTCCAGAAGCTTGAGTATTTCTTTTCTTACCACTTCTTTCATTTTAGGATTCAAACATCGTTGAGGATCACAAACTGGTTTGGCATCAGCTTCCAAATTTATTTTATGTTGACATAGAGTGGGACTAATGCCCTTAAGATCATCCAGAGTATATCCAATAGCGGCACGATGCTTCTTCAGAGTTTTCAATAATCTTTCTTCTTCATGCTCTGAAAGGTTAGCGCTAATAATAACATGATATATTTTCTATTCATCAAGATAAGCATATTTAAGATTATCAGGCAACGGTTTAAGCTCAAAAACGGGATCGCCCTTGGGTGGAGGAGGATCCCCTAGGATTTCAACAGGCAAATTGTGTTGCAGAATAGGTTCTTGTTTAAAGAATACTTCATCTATTTCCCTTCTTTCATTTATAAACATATCATTTTCATGATCTAGCAAATACTGTTCTAAAGGATCACTAGGAGGTACAGCAATAGAGGCAAGACCAATAATTTCATCCTTACTAGGCAATTCTTCCGCACGATGTTGTTTACTAAATTTAGAGAAATTAAACTCATGAACCATATCATCCAAGCTAATAGTAACAACATTCTTTTCGCAGTCTATCTTAGCATTAACAGTACTCAAGAAGGGTCTACCAAATATAATGGGACAAAAGCTATCTTGTGGGGAACCGAGAACAAGAAAATCAGCGGGATATTTGGTTTTCCCACACAAGACTTCAACATCTCTAACAATTCCCATTGGAGATATAGTATCTCTATTTGCAAGTTTAATTGTAACATCAATTTCTTCTAACTCAGCAGGTGCAATCTCATGCATAATTTCTTTGTATAAGTTAAATGGTATAACACTAGCACTAGCACACATATCACATAAGCCATGATAATAATGATCTCCTATTTTAACAGAAATAATAGGCACGCCTACCACAGGTCTATGTTTATCTTTACCACAAGGTTTAGCAATTCTAGCAGTTTCACCCTGGAATTGAATAACATGCCCATCGATATTATCCGACAAGAGATCTTTAACAATAGCAATATTGGGTTCTACTTTGACTTGCTCAGAGGGTGTATAAGTCATAGTGTTGCTTTTACGAACAACAGTTGAAGCTTTAGCATGATCCTTCATTCTAACAGGGAAAGGGGGTTTCTCAACATAAGAAGTAGGAACAATAGGATCATTGTAAGTGACAATATTTTCTTCAACTTTAATAGGTGCGGCTACTTTTACTTCTATGGGAGGATGATATTTAAACCACTTCTCCTTCGGGAGATCAACATAAGTAGCAAAAGATTCACAGAAAGAAGCTACTATCTCAGAGTCAAGTCCATATTTAGTGCTAAACTTACGGAAAACATCGGTATCCATAAAAGATTTAACACAATCAAACTTGGGTGTCATACCTGACTCCTTACCTTCGTCGAGGTCCCAATCTTCAGAGTTGCGTTTAATTCTATCCAATAGATTCCATCCAAATTCAATAGACTTCATCATAAAAGAGCTAGCACAAGATAGTTTTGTGATAAGATAAATTGTAACGAGCAACAAGTAACAAAAGTAAATAAGGTGCAGCAAGGTGGCCCAATCCTTTTTGTAGCAAAGGACAAGCCTGGACAAACTCTTATAATAGGAAAAGCGCTCCTGAGGACACATGGGAATATCGTCAAGCTAGTTTTCATCACGCTCATATGATTCGCGTTCGGTACTTTGATAATTTCATATGTGGGTGGACCGGTGCTTGGGTACTTCCCTTACTTGGACAAGCATCCCACTTATGATTAACCTCTATTGCAAGCATCCGCAACTACAACAAAAGTATTAAGGTAAACCTAACCATAGCATGAAACGTATGGATCCAAATCAGCCCCTTACGAAGCAACGCATAAACTAGGGTTTAAGCTTCTGTCACTCTAGCAACCCATCATCTACTTATTACTTCCCAGTGCCTTCTTCTAGGCCCAAATAATGGTGAAGTGTTATGTAGTCGACGTTCACATAACACCACTAGAGGTTAGACAACATACATCTTATCAAAATATCGAACGAATACCAAATTCACATGACTACTAATAGCAAGACTTCTCCCTTGTCCTCGGGAACAAACGTAACTACTCACAAAGCATATTCATGTTCATAATCAGAGGGGTAATAATGTGCATATAGGATCTGAACATATGATCTTCCACCAAATAAACCAACTAGCATCAACTATAAAGAGTAATCAACACTACTAGCAAACTGCTAGCACCAATCCCGGACTTGGAGACAAGAATTGGATACAAGAGATGAACTAGGGTTTGGAGATGAGATGGTGCTGGTGAAGATGTTGATGGAGATTTCCCTCTCCCGATGAGAGGAGCGTTGGTGATGACGACGGTGATTATTTCCCCCTCCCGGAGGGAAGTGTCCCCAGCAGAAAAGCTCCGCCAGATCCCTAGATTGGTTTCGCCAAGGTTCTGCCTCGTGGCGGCGGAGTCTCGTCCCGAAAGGTTCTCCCTGATTTTTTTCTCATCGAAAGACTTCATATAGGAGAAGATGGGCGTCGGAGAGCCACCAGGGGGCCCATGAGGTAGGGGGCACGCCCCCCACCCTCGTGAGCAGGGTGTGGGCCCCCTGGCCTTCATCTTTGGCGACGATTTTTATTTATTTATTTCAAGGTATTCTGTGGAGTTTCAGGACTTTTGGAGTTGCGGAGAATTGTCCTTCAATATTTGCTCCTTTTCCAGCCCAGAATTCCAGCTGCCGGCATTCTCCCTCTTCATGTAAACCTTGTAAAATAAGAGAGAATAGCCATAAGTATCGTGACATAACGTGAAATAACAGCCCATAAAGCAATAAATATTAACATAAAACATTATGCAAAATGGACATATCAAATGTCATTCTCGTCTGGATCTCGAGAGTCTGAGCGCTGCAGATGGGTGCGTTTTGGTGGTGTAGCAAGACTTCTTATGAACTATCATGTCTTGTTGTTTATGTCAGTAGTAGTCACTAGTCAGTGTTTAAATGTTGTATATATCATTGTTTCGAACTGTTTATTGTCTCGAACTACTGGTGGGATAAATGAGGGCATCACCATTATCCAGTGTTCAGAGTATATCTCCTTTTTTCAAGTTATATAATTTGAGCTCAGTGTCTTTTCGATGATGTACACTTGTTTGGGCCAGTGAGGTGTCGTTGAATATGGGCCGAGTAGTAACGCAATGCCAAACAGGTCAATTATGACTCTCAGGCTGGGGTCTCAAAAGATCATCAAAAAAAGTCTGGGCTCTCCAAAAAATAAAGAATAAGGACTCTTAGGCCAACATGTGGGCACCACTGGTGTTTTCGTGTGCTTGCATGCCGAGAGCATATTGGCGCACGTTCAAAATTCATGCTACCTTTTCATCCCCAATCTCCCGCCCCTCCCCCACCTCTGTAATCTCGATTCCTACTCCAGTTCCCCCAAATCCCCCTCTTGTACTCCATGTACTCAAGAACACTATCATGTCGCCGGTCAACGCGGATCTCCGAGCCGGAGATCCTGAGGTCCGTCCTGCCCTCGGTCGCTACATGCTGTCGCTCAACAGTGGCATGGCGGCGCTTGACGACCAATTTGCCAGCAAAGTGCTGATGGTAACCATCAACGACGACCGGCCTCCCGTCTCGCCGGATGACCTTGTCAAAGCTCTTGGCATTCCGCACGGCATCCAAATAAGTGACTTGCTCGTCGAAGTCTGTCCGCCACCGGCAGATTTTTTCGTCAGGTTCCGGATAACTTTCGATTGCAGTCGTGTGTTCGAATCTTCCCGGCGTTTGTTCTGCAATGGCGCGCTGGTGAGCTTTGATCGGTGGCATCCAGGATGGGGCTCGGTGCCCTCTGAGCTTGAGTTTTTAACAAAGCTTACCTTCCACGGGATGCCCTGACGTGCTTGGAACAGTGAGTCCATGAATGAGCTTATCAACGACCTTGGAGGTGAGCTCGTAAGTATGTTTGTCCCTCTAGACAGCTGGGCTCTGACGGTTATGGCATGGATGAAGAAGCCGTCCACCATACCGAAGGTGATTGGTGTTCAGATACCGGTGCAGCAACTGGGGTTGTACTATTCGTCGCCGCCAAGGCCTCCACGGACCACGTTAGGGATGTACCTGTATCGAGTGTTCGTGCATGTAGCAGAAGTGGTCAATCCATCAATCGAAGTCATGCTGCCGCTGCTGGTGCCAGGGTCCGTCGACGGCGTCCATTACAGGAGTAAATGTCAGACTTTCCCCGTGTTGCTCGGAACGATGGATGGCACAGGGCCTACTCCATTGTGCGACGGAGGCCACTGCTTCTTTGGGAGAAGAGGCGGGGCTGGCTCCCTGGATGTGCTCTAATTTGAGGTAACAATTGAATCTTGTCAGATACTAGTTAAATCCGAGCTCTGGGTGTGAAGCACTGACGTGCCAGTACATTTCATTGTGACATGTTCTAATTTTGTACCTAAACTTCTTTTAGAAAGGGTTGTACGTCAACTTAATGTGCTAGCAGAAATTATTGTGTTGTCTGTCTGTTTTCTTTGCACAGCATTCAAGATATTTCCCCGTCATTGATAAAGACGATGAACCGTTATGTATGAGTTCGTTGGTTTCAACATAGCCCTACCTATAGCGATCCACTGCTTCCATCCTGATTGTGCCGCCTGCGTGAAATTTTTGAATGCAAGTTCGGTGTGCTATGATGTTCTATATGATTGTGTCAACTATATAAGTTTTTACTGAGCATTAGCAATGCATATGGCTGAAATATGTATTTACGAGCATCGACCGATGGGTCTATCTCTCTCTCACACACACACGCGCGCACACACGCACAAGTGGGACCTATTGAATTATTTCTTTGCTCATGACAGCTTTTAATTAGGTTCCACTGTAATCTAACTTTTTTCTTAAGTTATTAATTGAGCTCAGCGACTTTAAAAAGTTGTACAAAAGCCTTGTTTCGGCCTTTCCAGCATCGCTGAATGTGGGCTGAGTAGCCATGTTAGGTTGTACTATACTACACATGCCTTTTTTTCAACATCAGCAATGCAACTGGGCCGACAGTTGTACACAATATCCGGGTCAATTTGTTATTCTCCGCCCCGCTAGGCTGCAAACTTTCCTAGGAGGTATGCATTAGGCTTAACAAGAAAATGGACTTTATGAAATAATAAATGGGATGTAATTATAATAACTAGGCAGTAACTATAAAAAAATGCACCAAGCGCGTAATTAGATTAAAAATATATTATTATTGGAATTTGAAAATTTTAATTTCATTACTTGTTGTGCGCGCAATATTTCGTTGGATTTTAATGTAATACAACTTTATTTTAAAATTATATTTAATCTGACTAGAAATTTGGGATAAAAATATTTCGGATCCCATTAAAATGTGGGAAAAATTTTTGAATTCTGTTTTGAGCGGTTGGTTGAAATTATTAGTCGTTGTCCTAGCTAGAAGTTGGGCTGTACTTTTAACAAAGTGTAAATGGGCTGTAGTAAATTCCATTAGAATTAAAAAAAATGGGTTGTACATTTTTACAAATCGTAAATGGGCTATATGTTCTCTGCCACACACTTGTGGGCCTTCTAAGTTGACGCTTCCCCTAAAAAACTAAGTTGACGTGTATGCAAGGCTTTGTCAACAACACACGGTTCTAGCAGCTGTGGCCGTTGGATGTCCATCCAACGGATGTCGTGCTTCTTCTTCAATATCGGATATTCTTGCTTCAGCCGCCTAAAAAATGATTCCTCCCCCTGACATCTGGGGCATACCATTTCGGAGGCTGACATGTGGGCCTACTAAGTTGACGCGTACCAAGGGCTTTGTCAACTTAGTCAACATAAATAGTTCTAGCTATAGTGACCGTGCGGTGTCCATCCTGGTCGTAGTGCTTCTTCAATCTCTGGTCTTCTTGCTCTAGCTGCCCAAAGCAGCGTCGGTCAAGCCGCGTGCTCCTGCCTCCCGTGGTCGATTGTGCTGCCATGGAGGCATCACCGCTCCGTACTATTCCCACTGTTGGCCAGGCCCTGCGGCAATGGCTGAACCAGTGAACCCTCGTACTCCTCTCCACGCGGGCTTCCGCTGCCGCATCTTTCGCGGCTCCGGGTCGTCCCCTTCCTAGGCCTCGCCGTCGTCCACCGCCCTGGTTCTCTCTGCGCGGCATGGTCAATGTGGTCAACGACCGACTTCCATCGGAAGAGTACTGTACGTGGAGAGGCTAATAGTTAGGTCCATGGCAGCCGGAAGGAAGTGCGTCCTTATTAAGCACAAAATAATTATTCCTCCACCTGACAGCAGGGACCCACAGGACGGGCCACCGTATTTCGCGAAAAAATGTTTCCCCCTGAATGCTGGGACCCACCAGACGGGCCACCGTATTTTGCGAAAAAAATGTTCCCCCCGCTGTCGGCTCGGACCCACCGGAAGTCCTCCTTATTACACACAAAAAAATGATTAGTCCCCCTGCTAGCTGGGACCCACCTTAGTGGAAGGCTGACTTGTGGGCCTACTAAGTTGACGGGGACGGAGGGCTTTGTCAACTTAGTCAATATGAACGATTCTAGATCCAGTGACCATACGATGTCCATCCAACAGTTGTACTACTTCTTCAACCTCTGGTCTTCTTGCTCCAGCCGCCCAAACCAGCGCCGGTCATGCCGCGTGCTCCTGCCTCCCATGGCCGGTTGTGATGCCGCGGAGGCCTCACCGCCCCTACTACTCCCACCGCTGGCCAGGACATCCCTCTACTCACCCACACCCCCTGTTATTCTGCGGCGACGGCAGCCTCACACCAAGCCGAACCAGTGAACCCTCATACTCCTCTATGCGTGGGCATCCACTGCCGCGTCTTCCCCGGCTCCGCATCGTCCCATTCCTAGGCCTCGCCATCGTCCACCTCCCTGGTGCTCTCGGCACGGCGTGGTCAACGTGGTAAGGAACGACTTCCATCGGACGTGCATTGTAAGTGGAGAGGCTGACAGCTGGGTCCACGGCCACAGCAAGGAAGTGTCTCCTTATTAGGCGGAAAATAATGATTCCTCCACCTAACAGTAGGGACCCACCGGACGGGCCACCGTATTTTACGAAAAAAAATATTTCCCCCCTGACTGCTGGGACCTACCAGCTACATCTTCGCATGCAAGGAAGTGCATCCATATTACGGGCAAAAAAATGATTCGCCCCTAACTGCTGGGACCCACCACCTACATCTTCGCACGCAAGGAAGTGCCTGACAGTTGGGACCCACCTGGTCGAAGCGTACGTAGTGTTGTCATTCTGGTCGTGAACGTGTACGTACATACTGGTCGATGTAGAGGCGCGCACGTGTCGTAGTAGAGGCATGCACGTGTCGTAGTAGAGGCGCGCACGTAGCATGTACACGTACGTACAACGGCCAGTGTGCAAGAAAGAAAATACGGCCATGTACGTACATACGGGCAGGGTCTCGAACATCTACTCGCGCATACGTACGGGCAGGGCTCGTGTACATGGCTGGGTCAGAACGGAAAAACAACATCGTCATCGTGTTCATGGGGAGCCAACCGGCTGGGTCGGAATGGATGCATCGTTGTGTTCATTGGGAGGGCTTGGACAGAACAGCCGATGGAAACGAGGCCTGGTGTACCGCACAACGGAGGAAACGACCTTGTGTTCGACCGGCCATGTTCGAAATGGGATCTTGTTCATCGGGAGGGGTCTGGCGTACCGCAAAATGGAGGAAACAAACTTGTGTTGGACCTCCTACAGTCGAAACGGGGTCCTGTTGATTGGGACGGGTGTGGCGTACCGCAATAAAGAGGAAATGGACTTGTGTTGGAGCGCTACGGTCGAAACGGGGGTCCTGTTCATCGGGAGGGGTGTGGCTTACCGCAAAACGGGACTCCACGGGATACTGTACCGTCGACCTCCTCCAACCTCCACGGGCTACTGTTCATCCACCGTCGACCTCCTCCAACCTCCACCTGCGACTGTTCATCCACGGGCTCCTATTCATCCAGCCTCCACCGTGCGCTACTCCACCGACTACTGTTTAACCAGCCCTCTCCACGGGCTCCTGTTCAACCACCCCTCCACGGGCTATTGTTCACCCACCCCTCCACCGTCTACTGTTCATCCAGCCGTCCACGGGGTCGTCCTTTTCATCCAGCCCTCCACGGGGTCCTGTTCGTCCATCCCCAATCGGCTCGATCGATCGGGGTCCTGTTCATCCAGAGGTAACACCACGGGGTCCTGTTCATCCAGAG
>NC_041387.1:614489602-614495917 GCF_002162155.2 Triticum dicoccoides | reverse complement strand
GCAATGCTCACTGTTCATCCAGAGGCAGCATCGATCGGCTTCAGTTAGCAGCAGTAGCGAAGGAATCACTCGGTCGGGTTCAGTTAACAGCCATCGATCGATCGCTCGGGTTTAGTAACGCGTAGCCTACAGTGCAATCGCTCGGGTTCAGTAGGTGAACGCCTCGCTCGGGTTCAGTTAGAGCCCAACGCCTCACACCCATGCGCGTGCATGTACGAGAGAAACACGCAAACCTCCGTGCATCGCTCGGCCCCGACCACCAACCGTAACTGGGAACACCCCGATATTTTCCTCGCCCTCGCTTCTACCATGGTTTTTTCCGTCTGGATGACCCAAAGAATGTCATGCAGCTGCGTCTCCGGCCCGCCCAGAACAAAACGCCCATTTTCTGTCATGATTTTTTGTCATAGAAGTAGGATCCCACCACATCTATGATGATACCGGGTTTTGTCACAATTATCGTCATAGAAGTGTCATAAGTATGATAGAAAAATTTCCGTTCGGCCTAAAATGTCACGGATGTGTCTTTTTTTGTAGTGTGATTACCATTCTATAACCTGTAACAATTATTTGTGGGATCAATTCATTCTTATCATTAGGAACAACAGTAATACCTCCCTTCTTAGGGACACAATGAACGAAACTTACCCACTGACTATCAGCAATAGGATAAATTATACCTTCCTCTAAAAGCTTTAGTATTTCATTCCTTACCACTTCTTTCATGTTAGGATTTAACCGTCATTGATGATCAACAACTGGTTTAGCATCTTTCTCCAATTTTATTTTGTGTTGGCATAGAGTGGGACTAATGCCCTTAAGATCATCAACAGTATATCCAATAGCGGCACGGTGCTTCTTTAGAGTTTTCAATAATTTCTCTTCTTCATGCTCTAAAAGGTTAGCACTAATAATAATAGCATATATCTTCTTTTCATCAAGATAAGCATATTTAAGAGTATCAGGTAAATGTTTAAGCTCAAACATGGGATCACCCTTGGGTGGAGGAGGAACCCCAAGGATTTCAACAGGCAAGTTGTGTTTCAAAAAAGGTCCTTGCTTAGAGAATACTTCATCTATTTCCCTTCTTTCATTCATAAACATATAATTTCATGGTCTAGCAAATATTGTTCTAAATGATCATTAGGAGGCATGGCAATAGAGGCAAGACCAATAATTTCATCCTTACTAGGCAATTCTTTATCATGGGGTTGTCTACGGAATTTGGAGAAGTTAAATTCATGAGACATCCTTACTAGGCAATTCTTTAACAGTAACAATATCCTTTTCGCAGTCTATCTTAGCATTAACAGTATTCAAGAAGGGTCTACCAAAGATAATGGGACAAAAGTCATCTTGTGGGGTACCAAGAACAAGAAAATCAGTAGGATATTTAATTTTCCCACACAAGATTTCAACATCTATAACAATCCCAACTCGTGAAATAGTATCTCTATGGGCAAGCTTAATAGTAACATCAATACCTTGTAACTCAGCAGGTGCCATATCATGCATAATTTCTTTGTATAAGGAATGAGGAATTTCACTCACACTAGCACCCATATCACATAAGCCATGATAACAATGATCTCCTATTTTACCAGAAACAATAGGCATGCCAACAACAGGTCTATTTTTATCTTTAGCATCGGGTTTAGCAATCCTAGCGGCTTCATCACAGAAATAAATAACATGCCCATCAATATTATCGACCAAGAGATCTTTAACCATCGCAATTCTAGGTTCAACTTTAATTTGTTCTGGGGGTGTAGGTGTTCTATTATAACTCTTAGAAACCATAGTTGAAGCTTTAGCATGATCCATTATTCTAATAGGAAAAGGGGGTTTCTCAATATAGGCAGTAGGAACAATAGGATCAACATTATAAGTAATAGTTTGTTCTTCAACTTTAATAGGTTCTAATACTTAAAATTCAATGGAAGGATGATATTTAAACCACTTCTCCTTAGGTAGATCAACATGAGTAGCAAATGATTCACATAAACAAGCTACTATCTCAGTGTCAAGTCCATACTTAGTGCTAAATTCACAAAAAGAATCGATCTCCATAAAATTTTTAACACAATCAAACTTAAGGTTTATTCCTGAATCCTTACCTTCGTCGAGTTCCCAATCTTCAGAGTTGTGTTTAATTCTTTCCAATAAATCCCATTTGAATTCAATAGTATTCATCATAAAAGAACCAGTACAAGAAGTACCAAGCATGGAGCGATCATTATGAGAAAGCCGAGCATAAAAATTTTGAATAATAATTTATCTTGGGAGCTTATGATTGGGGCATTAATATAACATTGACTTAAGCCTCCCCCAAGCTTGAGCGATACTTTCTCCTTCACGAGGCCAAAAATTACATATATATTTCTGATCACGATGAACGAGATGCAAAGGATAAAACTTCTGATGAAATTCCAATTTCAATCGGTTGTAGTTCCATGATCCAATATCATCGCATAGCCTATACCATGTTAATGCCTTTCACTTCAAAGATAAAGGGAAGAACTTCTTCTTGACAATATCCTCGGGCATACCTGCAAACTTAAATAATCTACAAACTTCATCCATATAGATTAGGTGCATATCAGGATGTAATGTTCCATCTCATGTATAAGGATTAGCTAGCAGTTTCTCTATCATACCCGAAGGAATTTCAAAGTAAATATTTTCAGTAGGTTCAATAGATTGAGGAGCAACTCTTTGCTCTTTCGATCGAGGTGAAGATACCCCGAACAAGCCCCTCAAAGGATTATTTTCTATAGTAACAAGTGACAGTAAATTTCAGCACCCTATATAAATGTTTCCTTACCAAATTCCACTTACCAAAGGCGCTTCACTCCCCGGAAACGGTGCCAGGAAAGAGTCTGGATGACCCACAATTATAGGGAATCTATCATAGTCCTTTCGATAAGTAAGAGTGTCAAACCCAACAAGGAGCAGAAGGAAATGATAAGCGGTTTTCAGTAAGGTATTCTCTGCAAGCACTAAAATTATCGGTAACAGATAGTTTTGTGATAAGGTAATTCGTAACGGGTAAAAAGTAACAAATGTAAAGAAGGTGCGTAAAGGTGGCCCAATCCTTTTTGTAGCAAAGGACAAGCCTGGACGAACTCTTATATAAAGTAAAGCGCTCCCGAGGACACATGGGAATTATTGTCAAGCTAGTTTTCATCATGCTCATATGATTCACATTCGTTACTTTGATAATTTGATATGTGGGTGGACCGGTGCTTGTGTGTTGTCCTTACTTGGACAAGCCTCCCACTTATGATTAACCCCTCTCGCAAGCATCCGCAACTACGAAAGAAGAATTAAGGTAAACCTAACCATAGCATGAATCATATGGATCCAAATCATCCCCTTACGAAGCAACGCATAAATTAGGGTTTAAGCTTCTGTCACTCTAGCAACCCATCATCTACTTATTACTTACCAATGCCTTCCCCTAGACCCAAATCATGGTGAAGTGTCATGTAGTCGACGTTCACATAACACCACTAGAGGAGAGATAACATACGTCTCATCAAAATATAGAACGAATACCAAATTCACATGATTACTCATAACAAGACTTCTCCCATGTCCTCGGGAACAAATGTAACTACTCACAAAGCATATTCATGTTCATAATCAGAGGGGTATTGAATAGCATTAAGGATCTGAACATATGACCTTCCACTGAATAAACCAACTAGCATCAACTACAAGCAGTAATCAACACTACTAGCAACCCACATGTACCAATCTGTGGTTTTGAGACAAAGATCGGATAAAAGAGATGAACTAGGGTTTGAGAGGAGATGGTGTTGGTGAAGATGTTGATGGAGATTGACCCCCTCTTGATAAGAGGATCAATGGTGATGACGATGGCGGTGATTTCCCCCTCCCGGAGGGATGTTTCCCCGGCAGAACAGCTCCGCCGGAGCCCTAGATTGGTCCTGCCCAGGTTCCGCCTCGAGACGGCGGCGCTTCGTCCCAAAAGCTTCTCTCTGATTTTTTCCAGGGAAAAAGACACCATATAGCATAAGATGGGCGTCGGGGGCCTTCCAGGGGGCCCATGAGGTAGGGGGCGCGCCCAGGGGGTAGGGCGCGCCCTCCACCCTCGTGGCTGACTGGTGGCCCCCCTCTGGTGCTTTCTTCACCCAATATTTTTTATATATTCCAAAACTGATCTCCGTGAAGTTTCAAGACTTTTGGAGTTGTGCGGAATAGGTCTCTAATATTTCCTCCTTTTCCAGTCCAGAATTCCGGCTGCCGGCATTCTCCCTCTTCATGTAAACCTTATAAAAATAAGAGAGAAAAGGCATAAGTATTGTGATATAACATGTAATAACAGTCCATAATGCAATAAATATTGATATAAAAGCATGATGCAAAATGGATGTATCATTGTGGAGAAGACAAAAAGAAGGAGATAGTCTCACATCAATTAGTCCTATCAATGGGCTATGGAGATGCTCGTTAATAGATATCAATGTGAGTGAGTAGGGATTGCCATGCAACGGATGCACTAGAGCTATAAGTTTATGAAAGCTCAAAAAGAAACTAAGTGGGTGTGCATCCAACTTTCTTGCTCACGAAGACCTAGGGCATTTTGAGGAAGCCCATCATTGGAATATACAAGCCAAGTTCTATAATGAAATATTCCCACTAGTATATGAAATTGACAACATAGGAGACTCTCTATCATCAAGATCATGGTGCTACTTTGAAGCACAAGTGTGGTAAAAAGGATAGTAACATTGTCCCTTCTCTCTTTTTCTCTCATATTTTATTGGGCCTTCTCTCATTCTTTGGCCTCTTTTTTTATTTTTCGTCTGGAGTCTCATCCCGACTTGTGGGGGAATCATAGTCTCCATCATCCTTTCCTCACATGAGACAATGCTCTAATAATGAAGATCATCACACTTCTATGTACGTACAACTCAAGAATTACAACTCGATACTAGAACAAAATATGACTCTATATGAATGCCTCCGGTGGTGTACCGGGATGTGCAATGAATCAAGAGCGACATGTATAAAAAATGATGAACGGTGGCTTAGCCACAAATACAATGTCAACTACATGATCATGCAAAGCAATATGACAATGATGATGTGTGTCATAATAAACGAAACGGGGGAAAGTTGCATGGCAATATATCTCGGAATGGCTATGGAAATGCCATAATAGGTAGGTATGGTGGCTATTTTGAGGAAGGTATATGGTGGGTTTATGGTACCGGTGAAAGTTGCACGGTACTAGAGAGGCTAGCAATGGCGGAAAGGTGAGAGTGTCTATAATCCATGGACTCAACATTAGTCATAAAGAACTCATATACTTATTGCAAAAATCTATTAGTCATCAAAACAAAGTACTACGCGCATGCTCCTAGTGGGATAGATTGGTAGGAAAAGACCATCGCTCGTCCCCGACCGCCACTCATCAGGAAGACAATCAATACATAAATCATGCTCCGACTCCATCACATAACGGTTCACCATACGTGCATGTTACGGGACTCACAAACTTTAACACAAGTATTTCTCAAATTCACAACTACTCACTAGCATGATTCTAATATCACCATCTCCATATCTCAAAACAATCTTAAAGAATCAAACTTCTCATAGTATTCAATGCACTTTATATGAAAGTTTTTATTATATCCCTCTTGGATGCCTATCATATTAGGACTAATTTTATAACCATGCAGTCAAAATAATATAAGTGAAGCATGATAGTTTATCAATTTCTACAAAATAAAGCCACCGTCGTGCTCAAAAAAATATAAGTGAAGCACATAAAGCAAAATTGCCTAGCTCAAAAGATATAAGTGAAGCACATAGAGTATTCTAATAAATCACGATTCATGCGTGTCTCTCTCAAAAGGTGTGTACAGCAAGGATGATTGTGGCAAACTAAAAAGCAAAGACTCAAATCATACAAGATGCTCCAAGCCAAATGCATATCATGTGGTGAATAAAAATATAGCCTCAAGAAAGTTACCGATAGAAGAAGATGAAAGAGGGGATGCCTTCCCGGGGCATCCCCAACCTTAGGCTCTTGGTTATCCTTGAGTATTACCTTGGGGTGCCTTGGGCATCCCCAAGCTTAGGCTCTTGTCACTCCTTATTCCATTGTCCATCAAATCCTTACCCAAAACTCGAAAACTTCACAACACAAAACTCCAACAGAAAATCTCGTAAACTCCATTAGTATAAGAAAATAAATCACCACTTTTGGTACTGTTGTGAACTCATTCTTTATTTATATTGGTGTAATATCTACTATATTCCAATTTTTCCAAGGTTCAT
>NC_041387.1:614480379-614489161 GCF_002162155.2 Triticum dicoccoides | reverse complement strand
GCAAACAACACGCGAAAAACAGAATCTGTCAAAAACAGAACAGTCTGTAGCAATCTGGATATTCCGAATACTTCTGTAACTCCAAAAATCCTGAGATATTGGGAAGTTCTAAGAAATTTCTTTATTAATATTCTGCAAAAAGAATCAACTGAAAAGCATGTTTCTGTGATTTATGGAAATTATTTTCGTGCGCTCAAAAGTTTCTGTTTTTCAGCAAGATCAAATCAACTATTACCGTAAGCTATCTCAAAGGTCTTACTTGGCACAAACACTAATTAAAACACAAAACCACAACTAACCAGATGCTAGATGAAATATTAATGCAAAACAGCAAGGAAAAATATTGGGTTATCTCCCAACAAGTGCTTTTCTTTAAAGCCTTTTTAGCTAGGCACTGAAATTTCCATGATGCTCACAAGAAAGACAAGAACGGAAACACAAAGAGAGCATCATAAGACATGTGACAAACACACTTAAGTCTAACATACTTCCTATGCATAGGTATCTTATAAGCAAACACATTATCAAGGCAAGCAAAAACTAGCATATGCAAGGAAGAAGAAAAAGATGATAGCAATCTCAACATGAAGAGAGGTAATTTAGTAACATGAAAATTTCTACAACCATATTTTCCTCTCTCATAATAATTACATGTAGGATCATAAGCAAATTAAACAAAATAGCTATCACATAACATATTCTCAACCCGATCTACATGCATGCGTAGTTGACACTCTTACAAAATAGTGGGATTAACATTAACTAAAGTCATGACCTCTCCAAACCCACTCTTATCAAAAAAATCATAAGATTGAACATTCTCTAAATATGTGGGATATAAAGTCGACACTCTTCCAAACCCATTTTCAATATTATTGCAAAAGTTATTATCAATCTCATATTCATCATGGGGCTTAAATAAGTATTCAAGATCATAAGAAGAATCACCCCAATCATGATCATTGCAACAAATAGTGGACATAGCAAAACTAGCATCCCCAAGTTAGGGTTTTGCATATCATTAACACAATTGACATTAATGGAATTTATAATGACATCATTGCAATAATGCTTTTCATTCAAGGCACTATCGTGAATCACTTCATAAATTTTATCACAATTTTCAGATTCACGAATTTCAAGCAAAACTTCATAAACATAACCTAGCGCACTCAACTCACTAGCAATTGGTTCATCATAATTGGATCTCTTAAAACGATTAGCAAGTGGATGAAGATCCATGAACCTTAGGTTCTCTGATTTGCAATAAATACATAATTATTCCAACCAAACAAGCAAACGAGCCAAGACATAAAGACAAACGAAAAGACGAACGGAAAGAAGGGTGAAGAAAAGGCACATCTTTTCGAAAATTGTTTTCGAAGTGGGGGAGAGGAAAACAACAGGTAAATGGAGAATAATGTAATGTGACGGATGAGAGTTTATGATGGGTACTTGGTATGTCTTGGCTTGGCGTGGATCTCCCCGGCAACGGCGCCAGAAATTCTTCCTGCTAACTCTTGAGCTTGCGTTGGTTTTTCCCTTGAAAAGGAAAGGGTGATGCAGCAAAGTAGAGTAAGTATTTCCCTCAGCTTTTGAGAACCAAGGTATCAATCCAGTAGGAGACAACATGACAAGCCACCGAATACCTGCACAAACAAACACCAACTTGCACCCAACGCGATAAAGGGGTTGTCAATCCCTTCACGGTTATTTGCAAAGTGAGATCTGATAGAGATGGATAAACGGTAAAGTAATATTTTTCTATTTTTGGTTTATGGAACGAAAAGTAAAAGATTGCGAGGAAAATAAATAGGAAACTAAAGTGTAGATCGGAAAGTTGTTTGATGAAAATAGAAGATTATATGATGGAAAATAGACCCGAGGGCCATAGGTTTCACTAGAGGCTTCTCTCAAGATAGGAATTATTACGGTGGGTGAACAAGATAATGTCAAGCAATTGATAAAAAAGCGCAAATTTATGACGATATCTAAGGCAATGATCATGAATATAGGCATCACGTCTGTATCAAGTAGACTGAAATGATTCTGCATGTACTACTACTCCACAATCGACCGCTATCTAGCATGCATCTAGAGTATTAAGTTCATAAGAACAGAGTAATGCATTAGGCAAGATGCCATGATGTAGAGGAATTAACTCAAGCATTATGATAAAAAAACATCTTTTTATCCTCGATGGCAACAATACAATGCGTGTTGGTTCCCTTTCTATCACTAGGATCGAGCACTGCAAGATTGAACCTAAAGCTAAGCACTTCTCCCATTGCAAGAAAAACTAATCTAGTTGGCCAAACCAAAGCGATAGTTCGAAGAGACTTGCAAAGATATCAAATCATGCTATAAGAATTCAAAGAAGATTCAAATAATATTCATAGTAAGCTGATCATACATCCACAATTCATTGGATCTCGGCAAACACACAGCAAAAGAGTATTACATCGAATACATCTCCAAGAACATCGAGGAGAACTTTGTTTTGAGAATCAAAGAGAGAGAAGAAGCCATCTAGCTACTATCTATGGACCCGTAGATCTATGGTAAACTACTCACGCTTCATCGGAGAGGCAATGGTGTTGATGTAGAAGCCCTCCATGATCGAATTCCCCTCCGGCATGATGCCGGAAAAGGCCCCTAGATGGGATCTCACGGGTACAGAAGGTTGCAGCGGTGGAAAAGTGGTTTCGTGGCTCCCCTGGAAGTTTTGGGGGTATTTGAGAATATATAGAAGGAAGATCTAGGTCAGGGGGTCACCGAGGGGCCCACAAGATCGGGGGGCGCGCCCTACCCCCCTGGGCGCGCCCTCGACCCTTGTGGCCGCCTCGTGGCTCTTCTGACTTGCACTCCAAGTCTCCTGGGTGTCTTCTGGTCCAAGAAAAATCATCGCGAAAGTTTTATTCCGTTTGGACTCCGTCTGGTATTCCTTTTCTGTGAAACTCTAAAACAAGGGAAAAACAGAAACTGGCACTGGGCTCTAGGTTAATAGGTTAGTCCCAAAAATCATATAAAATAGCATATTAATAAATATAAAATATCCAAAACAGATAATATAATACCATGGAAGAATCAAAAATTATAGATGCATCAGAGACGTATTAGATACGTATTTATATTGAATGGTGGAGCTGTCAGTGCGCGCATAATTGCTTAGCATGCGCTCCGGCCGGTGCTAATTAAGCGGGCGAGTCGCGTGGAGAAACCTGCTCTCCACCCCTAATTTGGTTGAGGGTAATGGTTCTTGCAAAAAAAAAGTAACGCCTTTAATTTTATTACCATGTGATTGTCCGCTGTATTCCGATTCTGCAATCACTATTTATTGGCAGTAACGGGAATAGTAGAGATGGTAATGTGCAAAGATTGTTTACCAGGCAATGAATAATCGATGGTTTGAGCCCCAAAAGTAGTATAATCTTGCTAACATGTAGTAACAAATTACTACCCTCACTAATTGGCAGGAGTAAAAATGATGGAGTGGATGGTAATTGAAAAATAATTACCAACAAAATATTAGAGATGCTTAGATCCTGGCGCATGGTAAACCTAGTAAAACCAAGCTAATATGTAGTAATGCATTACTACATGTGCTTGAATAATTGCAAAAATGAAAAATGAAAAATGAAGTGCTCTGGATATATATGGTAACAAAAATAAAATGATTACCGTCTTTTGTGCACTACTCCTTGATTCTCTAATCATAAAATAATCACATGGTAATATTAGAATAAAAATTCATTTACTTTGCAAAATAAATTAAAAACCCATTGCTTGAAGTAAATACTTCAAAATAGTTTCAATCTATAGTCCCAACATTGTAAGCATACATTAGTAGTCCATCTATTAATTGGTTTACCACATATTGAAATAGTTTCAATCTATAGTTACCATTTATAGTATAACCTACTGAAATAATACAACAATGGTAAAGAATTTTCATGAGAAATGAACTTACGGTAATGGTATTACCGCTCCACATATGCTAAGCTTGCTACACTTCGTATGTAGTAATTGCATTATGAAAACCTGGACACGTATTGATTACTCTGTTCCCTTTGCTAATTATGGTAAGTCATTACTGTCTATCATTTATTCATTACTATACGCCCATGCGGTGGGAGGAGGGGTGGGGCATGGACTGTCGTAATTCCATTAAATTGTTACGATGGAGTTTCCACCGCAAACTGAGGTGCGCACACGAAGGGAGTAGTGGTTCAGCTAATTACACTGGTAGAAAAAGAGGCTTCCGTCCAGCCCCATTAGTCGCGAAACTGTAGGAACCGCGACTAATGAAGTCTTTAGTCGCGGTTCGGCAGACGAACCGCGACCAAAGGCCTGGGCCCAGGGCGCTCGGTGGCCAGCTGGTGCACGTGATGGGCTTTAGTCGCGGTTGGCCAGGCCAACCGCGACTAAAGGTGCCCAAAGGCCTTTAGTCGCGGTTGGCCAGACCAACCGCGACTAAAGCTCCTCCCCTATATATACCAGTTCAGCACGCTCACTTAGCCATTTGGTGCCACTTCTCTTCACAAGCTTCACAAGGGGGTGTAGGTTTGCTTTTGGTTCCTCTTATGCACACAAGGTGTTTGATGAAATGCCCCAAGAGGGTGAAACAAACATGATATGAAGTGTTGGAGCCACACTTGAGGTTCCTCATTTATTTTTTCCTCCTCGATCGCGGTTAGCAACTTGAACCTTTCATGCATGTGTGTCATTGATAAAATATGCATGTGTGTTGTTCATTGTTTAATTTCTAATGTTTATAGCTAGTTAGTTTAACAAATGCATGATGGTTAATTATATATTTTATATTATAATAATGCAGATGAATCGGCAATGGATGTACGGTAACCGACTCTCCCGCGAGTTCACTACGGGTTTGAAAGATTTCCTCGTAGTGGCTAATGCGAACAAGCAGAAGGGTTTTGTTATCTGTCCATGTGTTGAATGTAAGAATCAGAAGGGTTACTCTTCCTCAAGAGAAGTTCACCTGCACCTGCTTCGGCACGGTTTCATGCCAAGCTATAATTGTTGGACCAAGCATGGAGAAAGAGGGGTTATAATGGAAGAAGATGAAGAAGGGGATGATTTCATCGATGAAAGCTATCTTGCTCATTTCGCTGATACTTTCATGGAGGATGCTGAAGGTGAAGGGGAAGGTGAAGGGGAAGGTGAAGGTGAAGAAGAGGCACGTGATGAGACCGTTGATGATCTTGGTCGGACCATTGCTGATGCACGGAGACGCTGCGAAACTGAAAAGGAGAGGGAGAATTTGGATCGCATGTTAGAGGATCACAGAAAGTCGTTGTACCCCGGATGCGATGATGGTCTGAAAAAGCTGGGCTGCACACTGGATTTGCTGAAATGGAAGGCACAGGCAGGTGTAGCTGACTCGGCATTTGAAAACTTGCTGAAAATGTTGAAGAATATGTTTCCAAAGAATAACGAGTTGCCCGCCAGTACGTACGAAGCAAAGAAGGTTGTCTGCCCTCTAGGTTTAGAGGTTCTGAAGATACATGCATGCATCAACGACTGCATCCTCTACCGCGGTGAATACGAGAATTTGAATGAATGCCCGGTATGCACTGCATTGCGTTATAAGATCAGAGGCGATGACCCTGGTGACGATGTTGAGGGCGAGAAACCCAGGAAGAGGGTTCCTGCCAAGGTGATGTGGTATGCTCCTATAATACCACGGTTGAAACGTCTGTTCAGGAACAAAGAGCATGCCAAGTTGTTGCGATGGCACAAAGAGGACCGTAAGTCGGACGGGGAGTTGAGACACACCGCAGATGGAACGCAATGGAGAAAGATCGACAGAGAGTTCAAAGATTTTGCAGCTGACGCAAGGAACATAAGATTTGGTCTAAGTACAGATGGCATGAATCCTTTTGGCGAGCAGAGCTCCAGCCATAGCACCTGGCCCGTGACTCTATGCATCTACAACCTTCCTCCTTGGTTGTGCATGAAGCGGAAGTTCATTATGATGCCAGTGCTCATCCAAGGTCCGAAGCAACCCGGCAACGACATCGATGTGTACCTAAGGCCATTAGTTGATGAACTTTTACAGTTGTGGGGCAGACCTGGTGTCCGTGTGTGGGATGAGCACAAAAAAGAGGAATTTAACCTACGAGCGTTGCTTTTCATAACCATCAACGATTGGCCTGCTCTTAGTAACCTTTCGGGACTGTCAAATAAGGGATACAATGCATGCACGCACTGCTTACATGAGACTGAAAGTGTACATTTGCCAAATTGTAAGAAGAACGTGTACCTTGGGCATCGTCGATTTCTTCCGAAAATTCATCCAGTAAGAAAGAAAGGCAAGCATTACAACGGCAAGGCAGATCACCGGCCGAAGCCTGCGGAACACACTGGTGCTGAGGTATTTGATATGGTCAAGGATTTGAAAGTCATGTTTGGAAAGGGTCCTGGCGGACAATCAGTTCCGAAGGGAGCTGACGGGCACGCAGCCATGTGGAAGAAGAAATCTATATTCTGGGAGCTAGAATACTGGAAAGTCCTAGAAGTCCGCTCTGCAATCGACGTGATGCACGTTACGAAGAATATTTGCGTGAACCTCCTAAGCTTCTTGGGCGTGTATGGGAAGACAAATGATACAAAGGAAGCACGGCAGGACCAGCAACGTTTGAAAGACCCTGATGACCGGCATCCGAAATGGTTTCAAGGTCGTGCCAGCTACGCTCCGACCAAAGAAGAGAAGGTCATCTTTTTTGAATGCCTGAGTAGTATGAAGGTCCCGTCTGGATTCTCGTCCAATATAAAAGGAATAATAAACATGGCGGAGAAAAAGTTCCAAAATCTGAAGTCCACGACTGCCACGTGATTATGACGCAATTGCTTCCGATTGCTTTGAGGGGGCTCCTGCCGGAAAATGTTCGAGTAGCCATTGTGAAGCTATGTGCATTCCTCAATGCAATCTCTCAGAAGGTAATCAATCCAGAAGATCTACCACGGTTACAGAACGATGTGATCCAATGTCTTGTCAGTTTCGAGTTGGTGTTCCCGCCATCCTTCTTCAATATTATGACGCACCTCTTGGTTCACCTAGTCGAAGAGATTTTCATTCTCGGTCCTGTATTTCTACACAATATGTTCCCCTTCGAGAGGTTCATGGGAGTATTAAAGAAATATGTTCGTAACCGTGCTAGGCCAGAAGGAAGCATCTCCAAGGGCTATGGAAATGAGGAGGTAATTGAGTTTTGTGTTGACTTTGTTCCTGACCTTAAGCCGATTGGTCTTCCTCGATCGCGGCACGAGGGGAGACTAAGTGGAAAAGGCACGATCCGAAGAAAATCAACGATATGTATGGACGGCCATTCTCTGACTGAAGCACACCACACTGTACTGACCAATTCCAGCTTGGTGGCTCCGTACTTTGAGAAACACAAGAATATTTTACGCTCGAACAACCCGGGGAAGCCTGAATCCTGGATTAGGAAGGCCCACATGGAGACTTTCGGCAGTTGGTTGAGAAAACATTTAATGAATGGCAATGATGTTGTAGATCAGCTGTACATGTTGGCCAAGACACCATCTTCGACTATAACGACTTTCCAAGGGTACGAGATAAATGGGAATACATTTTACACGATCGCCCAAGATAAAAAGAGCACCAACCAAAACAGTGGTGTCCGCTTTGATGCAGCAACTGAGAATGGGCAAAAGGTCACATATTATGGTTACATAGAGGAGATATGGGAACTTGACTATGGACCCTCCTTTAAGGTCCCTTTGTTCCGGTGCAAATGGTTAAAGCTAACAGGAGGTGGGGTAAAGGTGGACCAGCAATACGGAATGACAATGGTGGATTTCAACAATCTTGGTTACCTTGACGAACCATTCGTCCTAGAGAAAGATGTCGCTCAGGTTTTCTATGTGAAGGACATGAGTAGCAAACCGAGGAAACGGAAAGATAAGAAAACGATCAGTACATCATGCGATGATCCAAAGCGCCACATTGTTCTTTCAGGGAAAAGAAACATCATGGGAGTGGAGGACAAGACAGACATGTCAGAAGATTATAATATGTTTGCTGAAATTCCGCCCTTCAAAGTGAACACCGACCCAAGCATTAAGTTAAATGATGAGGATGCTCCATGGATACGGCACAATCGTAAGCAAGCAGGGACACAAGGGAAGAAATGATGTGTAATAATTTATTGTACCAAACTTTGTTGAATGGATCATGTGAATTATATTACCCGTGATGTGTTTGGTGTCCATTTTCGAATGATTCGAGATACCACTGATGATACATGAAATTTAGAGTGATTTAGTCATACTCCTGCCTAGGCATATAATATGCATACTCGTAGTCTTCATAGCCGCCGCCGTTGTACTGGTAGTCGTCGCCTTCTAAGTTGTCGCTGTCGTCGTCGCTGCTGTCGTCGCTGTCGTCGGGCGGCGCTCGTGGCTCGAACTGAGGGTAGCGCAGGCGGGGGATATCGCCGGCCGTGATGTAGTCCATGACGCTCTGCAGAGTCCGGCCGTACCACCATAGCCGACGGCCGGCCTCTGGTATATTATTTTGAATTGAATTAGTTTTATTTTTCTTAATTTTTTGATATATTATTTGTATTTTTAGAATTTTGAATTGAATTAGTTTTATTTTTCTGAATTTTTTGATATAATATTTGTGTTTTTAACATATTGAATTGAATTAGTTCTATTTTTCTGAATTTTTTGATATATTATTTGTATTTTTAACATATTGAATTGAATTAGTTTTATTTTTCTTAATTTTTTG
>NC_041387.1:614439331-614479587 GCF_002162155.2 Triticum dicoccoides | reverse complement strand
CCCGCCGCCCCCTCTCGCCCTCGTACGCCGCCCGCCGGCCTCCCTCGCCCACCATGCCGCCTCTCGCCCGCCCTCAACGCCGCCGGCCGGCCTCGCTGCCGCGCGCGCCTCTCTACAGAGAGCGAGATCGTGGAGAGAGAGAGAGAATTTTTTCTTTTTTTTGTTCTTTTTAATTTTAACTAGTTAATTAGTTTAACAAAAACGGTAAAATAACTTAAAACTTGATAATTAACAAAAAAAACCGTAAAATTTGATAATTAACAAAAAAACGTATATACGGAGAGGGGGCGGCGAGGGGGGCGGCGATGCGCGTGGTGTTTTTTTTAGGGATCGAGAGGGGGCGGCGAGGGTTATACATGTGTGTTGTCCTCGCCTCCCTCTCCGTGACGCCATCGTCTGCCGCCCCGTCTCGCACTCTACCGCGACACCCTCTCCCACCCCTTCCTCGCCCCCTCCTTTTGCCACCGCCCTTTCGCCACTGCCACCGCCACCGCCCCCCTTCTTCACTTAATTAATTTGTTTTTACTACATGTTTTCAGGACTGACATAATGGCGGACGATAGAGCTGACCCGATTATGGACAACTATGATCCGGACGGTGAAGCACATATGTTCGGCATCATAAACGGTGATATTCTATATGTGCCGACCGGACAAGAAGAAGATGATATCTCTTCTTATCTGAACCTTGACGGTGAAGATGAAGGGCGCCGTCAGCAAGATGATGCCGAACAAACGTCGATAAACGACGATCTTCAAATGGATGTAGCAACCACCTCCGGCGCCGAGGTATATATATACATTGAGCCTCTGGTGACACAAACTAACTGATTTGAATAAATATGTGTGTACTAACGCGCGCGACTCTCTTTCTTATTTTAGCCCTCGGCCGGATCGTCGAAACAATCGAGTACGTCGTCAAAGCGTGGCGCAACCAAGACGATGAAACAAGGAGAAACATGCACCATCGAGGTTGTCGACAGTGCAACCGGCAGGCCGCTGGAGCCCCACAAGAACACCACCAAGTTTGTCAACCAATGCAGAGCCATTGTTAGAGACAACGTCTCGATCACCGTCCAGGAGTGGAATAAGCCAAAGAAGGCACGAATTGCTGGTTTCACTTTTGTCGATAAGAGAACAAAAAAAGATTGCTTCAAGAAGCTTATGGAACATTTCGTTCTACCTCCGGAATACAACAAATTCGATGAGGAGGGTAACAAGATTGAGGAAAACAAGGAGAGGAGGAGGCTAGTCAAACAGTTCGCTCTTCATAAGATGGCCGACGCATTCCGGAAATTCAAGCAAAATCTAGCCCATGACTTTGTCAAGCAGAACAAGACTCCGGATTTCAAAGGACAATATGAGAAACTAAAACATGATTGGCCAGAATTTGTGAAGCAAAAGAAATCGGAGCAGTTCATTCAAATATCGAAAAAAAATAAGGAAAATGCGGCTAAGAAGGAGTACAATCATATTATGGGGCCAGGAGGGTATCGCCTTTGGGAGCCTAGGTGGGAGAAGATGGAGAACGAGCTGAGGGCGCGAGGAATCCGTCCAGGTACGGAGGGATGGGACCCAAGGGCCAAAAGCTGGTGGTACGGGCATGGGGGAACGCTGAACCCGGAGACAGGGGAGTGTGTTTACCGGGGCAAAATAATTAAACCCACCCAAGCCCTTATTGACGCAATGAGGGATGCTCAAGAGGGGAAGATCAAGTTCAACAGACAGAATGACGCGCTGACAAAAGCCCTCGGGAATCCTGAACACGGAGGACGTGTACGAGGCATGGGGCACATTCCGTGGAAAATAGGGTTCCCCTAGAACGATGACCCGTACGGTTACAGAAGCCGGAAGAGAAAGATGGATCGGGAAGCAGATGTTGTGGCGCGGTTGGCATCGGAAATGGATGTGATGAAGAAAACCGTGAGTGTACTAGTAGCCGAAAGAGATGCAGCTCGGGCGCAGCATGAAGATCATCCAGCGGATCTCAGAAGCCAGCAGCGGAGAAGCAGTGTGGCTTCCACGGAGGCCCCATCGGCTGGTGCAGATGCACCGACGATCGAAATTACTGCACCGGAGCCTCTGGTGGTCGAAATTACTGCACCGGAGCCTCTGGTGGTCGAAATTACTGCACCGGAGCCTCCTCGCTACCCCGTGGACGATATAAAGGAGATGAAAGAATGTCATCTGTATTATCCTATCGGGAACATGTCCATGAAGGTAGCCATCGGCAGTGCTTTACCATGTTTACCTGGAGCACTCCACCACAACAACCCCATTCAAGATGGCTATGCTCGTGTCACGGTGGAGGACATAGTCCAAGGGTTTGAGGACCTGGAGATTGACATTGCTACACCTGAAGGGGAGAAAAGACTTGGAGATGTCAAGCGCCATTTCATTCTATGGCAAAAGAAGTTTATCAAGTTTCCAGGCGAGGCGCCAAGGACAACAAGTCCACCCCCCTACGGTGGTGGTGGTGGTGGCAGTTCACCTACACCTCCGTCACGTCAGCCGACGCCCCCCAGTCCACAACGTCCGGCGGGTGATCAGACGCCACCCCCCAGTCCTCGTCCGGCGGGTGATCAGACGCCGCCCCCCAGTCCTCGTCCGGCGGGTGATCAGACGCCGCCCCCCAATCCACCTCCGACAAAGAAGCAGAAGCAGTCCTGGATTATTAACCCGTATCCTTATGTACCTAAGACCACAAAGGTACCGGAGCCATCACTGAAGCCTCTCCCCACAAGGCCTTGGGAACGTAGTGCCGAGGAAACTGCCGCGGCCGCGGCTGCTGATCATGAGAAATGGAAGGCGGACTGCAAGAAGAAAAGAGAGCCCGAGCCCAAGCCAGTATTTTCTGATGAGCAAAAGAAGTGGGCTAAGTCATTTTTGAGCACACCGTCCCAAGCCGCGAAGAATCTGCCTGACGACTATGCACGTGAACTTCGTAGGCAGGCACTCATGTTGAAGGAGAAGAAAGAGCGGGCGGAGAACCAGGAGAACAAAGCCTTGGAGGAGGCCGAGAAAATGGAATTAGAAAGTAAAAAAAGCGGGAAACGAGTTGCCCAGCTCGGGGAACAAAGTAAACAATCGATTGCCCCGCTTATAGTGAAAGCCGCCGGTCCGGATGACCCCGATATCATAGCAGCTGCGGCAGCACATGGATTGACTGTAACGAGTGCCAGAGAACAAGCGGCCAACTTAGGTATTACTCTTCGTGAACTGTTAGGCCTTGATGAGGCGCCAGTGAAGGAGGTAGTAATTACATATGTGAAGAATGGGCCTCTCGTCGAGCCTGCGCAGGAAGAGGATCTACCTCCACAAATGAAAGGTCTGCTGAAATGGTACAAGGGTTACATAAAAAAATAAAAACGCCAAAGAATATATTTATGCGGAAGTTAGATATGAGCATCACTTCAAACATTACTATGTACAAATTCATCTGAGTGAATTGTTCCAGCTTTTCAATCTGCGCGAGCTCGACAAATCTATCATCAGTTGCTACGTTCTGTAAGTGATTTATTTCTACCCCATCTCGTTCATATTGCCTGCACTATATATATGTCCTAACTATATTGTTGTGTCCGCTATTATACATGCAGAATGAAGATTAAGGAATGCAGAGTAAGGAACATCCATGATGTTGGGTTCATTGACCCACACATCGTTAATGGATATGTGTTGGAGCATCACCCCCCCGACATGGAGGCAGACCTGTGGCAGTTTCTTACAAAGCAGGAACTCAAAAGTGATATTCTATTTCCTTACCATTTTGGGTGAGTGTTTCTGTCTTGAGCACATTCTCTTTTGTTTACTCCATGCATGGTATGTGGCCGGCTAATCGATGAGTTATGCATGACGTACTGTGCATGTATCGTGTCCGCAGGTTCCACTGGATTCTGCTAGTAATTAAAGTTGACACCTCAGAATGTCTCGTCCACGACTCTCTGAATAAGGATCCAAAGCTTTGGGGCGGCATGAGAAGAATGTTGCAGAAGTAATTATTTTCATTCATTTGCGCTCTATATCGATCGGCCTATTTCGTTCATTTCCTAATATCAAGTAACTAATAACTCTCTTGTTCATTTAATTTTCTTTGCCTCGTAGGGTTTGGAGACGGTTCGTAGATACAAAGGTCGGTGAATTCAAAAAAGAGCTAGAATTCAAAAGGTCAAAGGCTAAGAATGGTGAGGATATTCAGCCAGCGGGGACCAATCTATGTGCATACTATGTCTGTGAGATGATCCGGAGATACACCTCTGAGCGGCGGGTTCCGAATGATACCAATGCTCAGAGGAATAACCTCCGGATGATGCTTAGTCCAGAAGCTCGCTTCCGACCACTTCAAGAGGAACTAGCTGGATGGTTCAGGAGGGAAGTCCTCCATCCTAAAGGAGAACACCATTACGAGGACGTAGAACTTTATATGCATTAAATTATGTATGGAAACTTGTTCAAAATTGTATATGGTCATCCGATGATATTGAATATATATTGTATATTCCTCTTGAATTCTTTTTGGTTCTAATTTCAAATTTGTTTGAAATTGTACATTCATATGCATGTATGTAGTACCGTAGAATATGTGAAACTCCTTCAAAATTAAAATAAAGCACAAAAGAAATAAAACAATACAAATTAAACAGAAAACAGGTTTGGGGGGGGGCTAAAACCCTAAACCTGCGGCGGCCTTTAGTCGCGGTTGGCCAGAAGAACCGCGACTAAAGGTCCTCCGCCCCGACGGCCGCCTGGCGCCCACGTGGACGGGCCTTTAGTCGCGGTTCTTAAGCAACCGCGACTAAAGGGGCGCGCCTGTTTGGTCGCGGTTGCGCAACCGCGACTAATGGCAGTTGCGAACCGCGACCAAAGGCCCTTTTTCCACCAGTGTTAGGCGCATGAGCCTGGTTGGGTCGCGTGGCCGGAGCGTATTCTAAGTAATAATGCGCTCAGGCTTAGTTTAGCAGGTCTATATATATACAACTGTTAGTCGTGTGCGGCGTCCCCCTCCACAGTTTACACCCCAGTCATATTCTCGTAGTGCTTAGAGCGAAGCCTTGCGTGGATCACATCACCATCACCGTCATCATGTTGTCGTGCTGGCGGAACTCGTCTACTACCTCGACACCTTGCTGGATCAAGAAGGCAAGGGACGTCACCGTGCTGAATGTGTGCAGAACTCGGAGGTGACGTATGTTCGATACTCGGTTGGTGGAGCGCGAAGAAAGTTCGACTCCATCAACCGCGTTGTGAAACACTTCCTCTTACGGTCTACGAGGGTACATAGATACACTCTTCCCCTCGTTGCTATGCATCTTCATGGATAGATCATTGCGTATGCATAGAATTTTTTTTGTTTTCCATGTAATGTTTCCTAACATGCTAGTCCTGAGGATCATACTCGTACCTGCTGCACCAGTATCTTGCACGAAAGAACCGTCAATGGAAAACGCCACCCATCCGGGCTCACGCCTGGGCCATGGGGGGTGATGCCTTTGTACTAGCCGAGGTTTGGGCAGCGAGTGACACAGTGGAAACTTGCCCTTGACAATCTCTTCAACGTTGCGCATCGTAGCTTGTTGAAACGAGGATAGATAACTGCTTAAGAACAATTTCGAGGAATCAGGAGGTGGGACATCCTTACCATGCGTCAGCTAGTTCCGCAGGATCCAAATCCTCCATAGTAGCATAATGATCATCGCTCGTTCATTGTCAAGTCCATTAGCCTGCACGAGAGTTGCACTATGGGAAATCCAACCGTCTACTACACTTTGGTGATACACATGGATGCACTGATATGCTCTGTCCAGCAGAAATCGTTCACTGTGCGCCCTGTGCATAGCGGCGCTTGGCCTTTAATTGTCGTGTTGAGATTCATGCATGACAACTTTTGACAAAGTTATATGCCTCACCCACCCCACCTTCAATGTTTTTATATTATCTTCAAATTTGAATCTATTCTATATTTCTAATCAAAAGTCCAAATTAAGTTTCGTTTGCATATTGTTGTTCACTGCAATGAGTGGTTTCGAACAAGACCCACTTGAATATATTTCAATAATTTCAAAAAATGCTGCCAACTATCAAATATTAAAATTTCATAGCTGTAATATTTATTTTTTACAAAGTTTCACCAAATTTTACCAAGTTTCATTTGCTTTTAGAGATTAAGGTTTAGAGATTAGGGTTTAAGGTTTGAGCTTAAGTTTTTGAGAATAGTTGAATTTAACATCCATAGAAACTTAGCAAAGTTTTCAAAACTTTTCAAAATGTATTAAAAAATGAGTTTGTTTCAAAGGCCTCTCACAAGGAACATGCATATGCAAAAGAAATATAAATTGGGTTTTTAATTCAAAAGATAAAATAAATTTAAATGTAGAAGTCAAAGGAAAAGCACTCTCTACCAAAAGTTGCATAATAGCTACATGCATGCAGTAATTAACCTCTAATCAGAATACAACTTCCTCAATCTTGACGAAATCATGCTCATGCATGCATGACCCCGGACGTGCGTGCTACAAATTATTCCATATACATGCTTTGTTTGGAACAACGACCTAGGCTGGTCAGCTGTACAACATCTCTATTATAAAAGAGGAGTTCGTTATGTGCGCCTTTGCCTCCAGCCCCTCTGCACGCCCCCTTATCCACCTCATGCATTAAGTCAATTAAATTAAATCTTTTCAAAATCTCAACTAAATCAAAACTTTCCTCTTCTCCTATCAATACCAAATTCAAATCAAATCTTACCAAAACCTCATCTAAATCAAAACTTTTCTTGTCTTCCCCTACCCATACTCAAATCTAACCAATATTTAGAATATGATAAGTGTATGATTCATGTTGGATATGACAGATATTGAACCACTAGAATATGCATGGCCGTTGTAACCCATGGGCAATTAGCTAGTGCTAGTAGTAGTAATGAAATGTAAACATATTGCTGCTCAACGAGTAGTACATGTATAGGCTAATATCTAGGACATAGCTAGCTTCAGAGTGTAACCTATAGTAGACTACTACCTCCGTTCTGGTTTATTGGTCCCCTTCGTATTTTGTGTCAAATTTTAACCATAGATTTATCTAGCAAAATGTCAATGCATGTCATAAAAAATTATTGAGTTAGGTTTGTATTTGAACATAGTTTTCAATGGTACAATTTTTTGTGACATGTGTTCACATTTTGTTAGTTAAATTTATGATAAAATTTGACACTAAATACGAAGGAGACCAATAAATCAGGATGGAGGTAGTAGCTATTACCCAGTAGGTCAAGCATATACCAAAATGCAAATATGCAATTGAGTCGGGTGGCACACCATAATTAGAAAGCGTGATTTAATTCCGTACTACCGACATTAAGCAGGAGAGAAATAGACTTTTTGGGAGAAATTTAATTAGAGTGGAATTGGTAGAAAGAAAGAATGCATTAACACAACACCTAAGCATTAAAAATTATTACAACGGGGAACCCTCACGTTACTCCCACCCTTGGGCGACACCGGCGGCAGCAACTCTACCCTATCCTCCAGCTCCTCTACCTCACCTCCTCCCTCACCATTGTTGGCATACTCCATCGAGTGAAGCACATGCGGAGGCGCTGGGGATGGGGGTGGGGGCACATCAGGGCAAAGGCCAATCTGCTCCAGCGATGGAGCAGGCCGTTGGAGCCTACGGCGGTATGTATGCGTGTGGTGGGCCAGGTTGAGTCATGGCCAAGCAATCATGCGAATGTGCTTGATGCGTGGCTCCAGTTGTGGTGATGTTGTGCATCGACAAGGAATCGCCTCTAGGGTGTTGTTGCGGCTTGATCGATGAGCTTTCTGATCTGGCAGCCATAGTCTACTATTGTCGGGGTGGCACAGGCAGTGGCTCGCTGAGAAGTTGGAAGTAGTTGGGCCCCTTCCCGGGGCTCAACTAGATGAAGGGGTGTAGGGCCCCGGGCAAAAGCCTTATTTTTGATCGATACCGATGATATTGGAACAGTGGTTCCCTCTTCCTTTGGAGCAGTTGTCGAAGGTTATTTCTCTCCACCAGACTGGGGTTAAGTTGTTGGTTCTTAGGTTTGTCATGGTGGTTGATGGTGTGGCCGGCCTTTTTCCCAAGTTTCGACCGGCCGGTTGTGGGCATCTTTGGCGAATGCTTAAGTCTTTGACAGGGATTGATGTGGTCGATGACGGCGCCCATGAGCATTTTCCTTTATTGAAGGCGTCTCCGCTTCTCTTTGGGTTGAAGGCATGCTGGTGGCGGAGGTCATGTTTTGCCGATGGAGGCATTGTTGTTCATTTTTGTTTCTTTTTCTTTTTTTTGTCGGGTTTTTGCACAATGTTCCCTTAATCAATCGTGTCATTGTGTGGTTTTTTACCTACTTTTCCTTATAAACTTGGGCAACTGTATTCTTCTTTATGAAGTCGGAAGGAGCACACTGCCCTATTGTCGAGGTCCCATCAAAAATTTGCTAGAAAGATCACTTGGAGAGGGCATCATACTATTTTTGTCTGAATATTTTTAGCAAAAAAAAACTGCTTTCGCATTTTTGTTTGAGACTGACTATTTGCCATATTTTAACAAAAATAGTTGTTTTTGATGAATCCCTGTATCCAACTTTCATTACCTACATGAAAATAGAAGCACCAAAAAGTAATACTATGTGTAGAGAGAAATCAACAACACACAATAAAAACCGTCTAAAATACCACAGTACAACCCCAAAGGCCAAAACATGCCCCAGACGAAGAAAACAGGAGGGGACGCTCCAGCGCGCGCACGGCCCTCTACGGGCCGATCCATCATTTCATTGTAACAATCATCATGGTGTTCTGTTCAGTATCATTTGGGAGGGGAGTAGTCAGCTCATATTTGGCAAGATTCTCTCGTGGGCACTGAAAGTCTAATGAGACAGATGACTAGAGATCGAAAACCTTACTATTTTTATTACTGACAGGCTACCATCGAAGCCTGCCCTATATATGTGCATAATGTGCCTAATAATCAAGACTGGACCGGACAGATGATGAGATCGGTTTTGGTTGGAGGATCGCCATCGCAGCGGCTCTCTTCTTCTTCCGCCCGCCGTACGACGTCATTCGCACGTCAATCCGTGGGTCGCGCGAGTCCGGCCCCGTCCTGCTGGATATGATATTATGATATGCATCGATGCGATCGATCCATTGCACGCATGCCACCTTTCTAAGCTATATTCATTCCATGGTTCAAGCACATGGAGAGTTACATTTGTTAAGACGACACTGAATTTCGTGATGCAACCTGTGGTCCTCTCCTCTCCCGGTTTGTCAATCAGGCATCTAATCCATACCATCATCCGTCCGAATCGTTAATCTGTTGTGTCAGCGAGTCGCTAGCTTCATCTCGATCGATCGGTCTCCACCAGACATGCAGTTAGTACAGCTAATCATGCAGTTAGGTAAGCTGTGCCTGCTTCGGGCTTAATGGATCTCATGGACTTTTTTTACCACGCACACAAATGTCTGGCTCTGGGTGTCTCACACACACGACACATGACGGGTCGATGGATATGACGGGTGGATACGGACGGCGATTGAGAGCGACGAGGCAACAGTCTCCCGGGGGGTATCGGAAGGGATCGGGTTCAGACTGGCTAGGAGGGAGGGATATGCATGCAGGCACCTTTTTGGCTGCGCCGTCGCCGTCGCCATTACAGGCCGGTGGCCGTACCCCCCAGCTCGGTCGATGTAGGTAGCCATAGCTTAGCTTCACAACGGTTGGGTTGGTCTCAAAAGTCCCACGTCGTCCCGCCGGTCGGCCCCGCTTATTTATACCTCCCCGGCCGGCCGGCGTCTGATTCACTTCACCATCGGCCGTCCCCGCCCTCATATATACGCAGCTGAGCTGAACTGAGCGCCGCTGAGCTCCCCGCCCGCGCGCGCGCATTGCACGGATTGATCTATCGTCCGCCACCCGATCAACCACACCGACTTGGCAGTGGCAGAAGCAGTCCGGCCGGGTCGGGGATCGATCTCTCGTGTATCTCTGGGGTTGGGACGGAAGGCGACCCGGCCAAGAGGTCGAGGAGCCACCGTGCCGGAGCGAGCTGCCATCGGCCGCGTGAGGCGTCGTCGATCGACCAGGCATTTCGTAAGTTTCCCTGCATGCGCCGTCCTCTGGTTTCTTTGTTTCGCTGCTTGCTTTGCTCGAGTTTCCGTCTTGGTGACATCCATCGTCGATCGATTCCGTCAGGCATTCAGCTGCTACCCGCAAAAAAAGAAAAGAAAAGAAAAAAGGCATTCAGCTGCAAGCTGCATGCCTATTTCCTTCGTTGTATCTGATTTTTTTTATTTTTACGGGGGTTGTATGTGATGTGATTATATATGGTCTGATATAATTGTCCGGCGAGACGAGCGATGCGCTGCTAATACTCGCTCTGAGCGTTATATAGCACCGCGAGGCAAAAAGAACGTGGGTAGCCCTGGACTGGTGTGGGCTGGCCTAGAAGGATTGTGGCGTGGCCTGGGCCAGCTCAAACTAGGCCCGTGAGGGGATGTATGCTAACCCGAGAATTAACCCACCCTGCCCACGAAGAGCAAAACTAAATACGTGGCTTTGTCTAAAAAAACTAAATACATGGCTTGTCTAAAGAAAAAACTACGTAGGTATGTAATCTTTTTTTTCCAGGGATACATAGGTACGTAATCAGAGAGAAATACATAGCACGATAAGCATACACATAATCAGCTAGCCATCGAGAATGGGACGGGTCTTTGACGCTTTGTTATATTTTTTGTCAATAATACGACCAAAGCCACGAGATCTTAAGTAGGTTGATTCCTTTTGCTGGCGAACCACAGGAATGCCAACCATACTTCCTCTGCAAAACACCGTCGACGTGGTGGCTGTATCTTGCACCATGAGGCACCAACCAGGCAGCCAAAACACACGGCGAAAATAAACAACCAAAATTCGTGTGAAGCACGAGACGTTTGGTAATGGTCCGTTTCGCGCTCATTCCGCGGCGTTTTAAAAAAAAAATGGATATCGTCGGCCACCTGTCCTGCCCAGAAGCATGACAGGTTGACAGGCAGACGCCAATCCCCGAAAGAAATTGACAAAATAATATATGTTCGACTTTTCTTCTGGCTTGGCATGTTCTCTGAAGCTTATAGCACTTTTTACGGCGAGCGGTTGGCTTTCCGGCGCAAAGCGACGGCGAGCAAAGATCCAGCGTGATCTTGTCCTGCTACACACAACACACGCACACACGGGTGCAAAAGTCGAGTTTCTTTTCCTTGTGTCTTCGCAATCGGACGGCTGATACGGTTGCGTGGAGGGGATCAGACGGCGGCTGGCCGGCGTGAAGACGCGTGCACACACGACGGCCGCACGGGAGATGTTATTTGTTGGTGGATTGTCCAGCTCGTACGTACGTGCGATGCCGTCATGCCCACGCACCCGATTGCTCATCAGAGTTCAGAGATAGATTTAACAGAGGATTTTGCTACCCGCAAGCAAAAAGGAAAAGAAAAGCGCATTTTTGCTCTGTCTCTGAGTGCTTGCTGCTGTTACTTGTTCTCCTAAATCGAAAGCAAATCGCTGCGACATGACTTGAAAACGAATCATATCACGCGACCAAAATAGAATCACGGCACTGTAATAACGTTTAACTTTCTAATAATAGCTAATACGAATCTCTTTGCTTGCAATTAGGCAAGGAAGACGCCGACTCGTGGCCAGGGGTGACCTGATTTTACTCATAAAACATTGCTTTTAGATGGCAAGAATATATTTTGATAAAACATTACTTGTCCAGAATTTTCACTGCCGACCTAGTTTAAATCATTATTATTGGGTGGTGGGACCCTTACCACAATATCCATGAATGCAATTGTGGTTTCAATTGCAATTCAACCCGGACTATGCAACTTGGCCTGGAGTCGCTACCTCGATGAGAAAAAAAATGGTTTCAAAAAGTTTCTTATTTCTTATGAGTCTGATCTTGGGTTCAAAGAGATTTCAATTGTGTTTCTTTGGGCTAAATATTTTGCCGAAGTGTTTTAAAAGGTTTGCAGACACAAATGGATTCATAAAATTCAATGGGCTTAAGCAAACCTTATTGAATCGATCGACGATCGATGTCACCAAGACTAAACATGTGCAAGGCAACGTAAATCTTTCTGGAATTATGAAACCACAATGAAACTCATTAAAACCCTTCGTTTAGCATCTATGAACACATCCTGCAAAAAAAACATATATGAACACAACGGCAGTTCGAAAAATGTTAAAAAAAATGTTTCATTACTGAGAAACACAGGGCGGAGGGAGGGGAATTCAAATGCCAGCAACATATGCAAATAGGAGTTTTTAAAATCTCTTGAGGATGATAAATACGGTTACAATTGCCGGAAAAAAGAACATAAATATGGTTACAAAAACTAAAATGCATTGGGTAATTGGTGTGATTGCGAGTCTGCTTCGACGGTGCTTAAATCTGCAGGTGTAAAATGTTCTTAGCAACAGAGGAAAGACTTGGACACGGAAGCGCTTGTGGGAACCAAGAGTTTTTTTTTTTTGGACAATCTTGTGGGAACCAAGAGTTTTTTTTTTGGACAATCTTGTGGGAACAGAGGGTTTTTTTTACATCAATTGTGGGAAGGAACCAGAGTTCCCCACGCTGGGTGGCACTTTTGTCAAATCTCTCATGCAGTGGGCCCAGACATCACTTCCCTCATGCCAAAAGCTCTCCCACTGCCAAAGCTTTGTGCTCTTCGTAGGTAGTCCGTTAGCTGCACCTTCCCCCGATGCTAGCATTAGCAGTAGATTACTCGATCGTCATTGGTCGGCAATTGGTTAGCACGACGAGCTCGTGACATCTGAGCTCAGCACTCCGTGGATGTGGATACTACCTACAGTGTGTGTGCCCGTGTATCTAAGGACCACACAGGCGGCCGTGACAAGACAAGAAATGGTGGGCTCTGGAGCAGGCCACAACCCATGGCATGAACACTGTAGCGTCCCAATCTTATCTCTTTTTGTTTTTCCTTTTGGAACTGGCACTGCAGCGACTGCTGAGCAGTAGTATCCATGACTGAAACCTCTTGCGATTATCATCGAAACAACAACAGAAAGGATGCCTTTTTTTTTTCCTTTCGTTTCGGGGTAGTTGGATGGGCCAAGAACGGACGGTCGAGATGGCGAATCAGCGAGCAACGGACGCGTTTTTGCGTCTTTTTGGTGAGCGCGTACATACGCGGGTTTCCCTGCTGCCCAAGCTCAACAAGTTTCTTGGATCAGGGAATCGCTAGGCCCATCAGCTGGCCCGCCACGCACGCACGTCCCACGCGCAAATGTTAATCATCATTCAAATCCATCCAAAGGCAAGGGATCACGGCTCCTTCGTGGCTGCCCGGCGAATCACATGCGTTAGCCGGACTGACATGCGGAATTGCTAAGACCACCCTTTTGAGCAACCCTGTATGTGTGTAGCAAGAGTATGTCTGGATCAAACAAGTCCTCACGCCATCCTTAGGATTTTCGAATATGTATTGGGGTTATAGACTATCTTTCGAATATGTAATGGGGTATGATTGGGTAGATGATTCTAATTTATGTATTTTTTTAAAAATATGTTGAGTTATTCAACTACCCATATTTTACTGAACCATCCTAGGCTCTCTGTGTTCTTTGATTTGATTCTTCCATGTTGCCCTCGTGGTATCACCACGGTAAACTTAGTCTCGATAGTTTATATATACATATAAACACTTCAAATTGCCTGAGGTTTTACTTTGAAAAACGCTAACTTCATCATGAAATTACCATTATAAATATGTGGTTTGGTGATCACCGTGGCGCACGCGTCGTCGACTTTGCTTTGTCATGCTAGAAACCAAATGAATCGTGTCGGGCTAGGGGTGGTCTTAGTTTCTTTATTTCCTTCATTCTCACACAAAAACAATAACCTCTTGTGCAACCCTCAAGTAACTGGCAAAACTTCCTTTTTGTTTGTGATGGTACGAGTAGGTTTGCAGTTTTCACTTTCTAGCATTGAAAAAAGGAACAACCCTATCCCACAACTTTTAGGGAATCAACCAATTATATAACAAAAGTCAGAGTAAGTTTATATGTTTTGTGTTTGTCGATTCTTTTGTGTTGCCCTCACGGCACCACCATGACAAACTTAGGCTTGATAGCTCTTATATAAATGCTTCAATATATCCGAGGTTTTTGCTTTGAAAGGGCTAACTTCAACCTGAAATTACCACTATAAATATGTGATTTGGTGGTCGTCATGCCACACGCATCATCAGCTTTGCTTAGTCATGCAAAAAGCCAAAATGAATTGTGTCGAGTAAGGGGTGGTCTCAGTATCTTTATTTCCTTCGTTTTCCTAGAAAACAAAAACCTCTTGTCCAACCCTCAAGAAACTGACAAACCTTTTTATTTTGTGTTGATACGAGTAGATTTTGTGTTTTTTTTACTCTCTATCATAGACAACAGGGAAAACCTGCCGAACAACTTTCAAGGAATGAACCAAATATATAACAAAAGTCAGACTGAGTTTAATATAATTTGCAATTAAAACATAATTTAAAATAAGTGAAAAACATATTTCTCTTTTTTTTGGAACATCAGTCGGGCTAAATTTAGTTGTGAAGTGTTGAAGGAACAATCTCAAAAATTAATCCACTTTTAGTATATACTTCCTCCGTCCCGAAAATACTTGTTGGAGAAATGGATGTATCTAGACATATTTTTGTTTTAGATACATTCAATTTTATCCATTTCCCTGACAAGTAGTATTTTCGGAGGGAGGGAGTATAATTCTAGAAATATTTGAACATAAAATGTTTTCATGTTTGAATGTAGCGGTGAACCGAAACACGTGGCACACGGCTAGGCTACTGGTGACTCAAACATTGGGTCACCACCCGGTGTGTACATAACAAAATGGTGATCCTAGGAGGACCCTCACTCAATTCATCGTCGTCGGCGGTGGGACCCGAGCGGGTCACCTCATCCACGAAAGCTGACCGCCGCTCTCATGGTGGCCGCGGCCCCTCCCCTTTATTTATAGCTGGCCCCCTCTTCGCTTTATTCTCGCCTCCACTCGATCCAACATACAGAGCACCTCCACTTCCCCACTGCTCCTCCTCCTCTTCCTCGCTCTCGCCACAGCAGAGCAGAGAGCACTCACTCACTGTGGACTATCCATCCACGCCCCTACTCCAGTCCGAGGTCAGCAATCAATCCCCAACCCGAGTTCAGTTTCTTAGATTTCTCTCGGAAACCAGTCTATGTAGGACGCATGATCTCTTGTCCTGTGTGTGTGTGTGTGTGTGTGTGTGTGTGTGTTCTTGGCGCCACTTCACGGGTGGATTCGTGACGGATTTTTCCCAATCCATTGGTCCCAAGCATATGTAGAACAGACCATGAGATCTAGTATAGTTCGGATGTGTAGGGTTTATCATCGGCATGTGTGGGACGAGGGATGTTAATTTTGTCTCGCTTGGATTGTTTGCAGGACACAACGTGAGTAGGCGCGGTGGTGCTCTGCTTCTTGATTGTTGATATCCATTCCATATGCGCTGTGCCTGTCCCCGGTTTTCGCTAAGAATGCATCCGCTTTTGTGTTCGCCGCCCAAAATTAGACTCATTTCGTCCACACAAGGATCTTTGCTTTCCTTTTTTTTCTGCTAATTGATCCTGCCTTCTTTAGCTTCCGGATTTAAAACTGTTCTTTTGTTGCTCGGATTTTGCAGGATATTCTCGAGTTCAGCTGCGCGTGCATGGAGAGATTGCTGTCGCTGCTGCCGATCGATCGATTCCAGCAGGATCACTCCTCCGATTAACCTAGTCTGACCTTGCCTGGGGATTGATTGCTGTTCACTCTAGTGTACTGTTCTTTCCCCTCTCTTAGCTGCTGCGACAGGTTCTTGATCTTCAAAGTGCAGAATAGCCAGTAGTAGAATTCTGTGTCGGCTAGACAAGAGAATTCCAAGATGGTGCTGGCGCACACGTCCAAGGTGGTGCTGGGATGCGTGGCGTTCGGCATCTTCTGGGTGCTGGCCGTCTTCCCCAGCGTGCCCTTCATGCCCGTCGGCCGCACCGCCGGCTCGCTGCTAGGCGCCATGCTCATGGTGCTGTTCCGGGTCATCTCCCCGGAGGACGCGTACGCGGCCATCGACCTCCCCATCATCGGCCTCCTCTTCGGCACCATGGTCGTCTCCATCTTCCTGGAGCGCGCCGACATGTTCAAGTACCTCGGCAACCTGCTCCAGTGGAAGAGCCGCGGCCCCAAGGACCTGCTCTTCCGCGTCTGCATCGTCTCCGCCATCGCCTCCGCGCTCTTCACCAACGACACCTGCTGCGTCGTCCTCACCGAGTTCATCCTCAAGGTCGCGCGCCAGAACAACCTCCCGCCCCAGCCGTTTCTCCTCGCGCTCGCCACCAGCTCCAACATAGGCTCCGCCGCCACGCCCATCGGCAACCCGCAGAACCTCGTCATCGCCGTCGAGAGCGGCATCTCCTTCGGCCAGTTCCTCCTCGGGGTCTTCCCCGCCATGATCGTCGGCGTGCTCACCAACGCCGCCATCCTCCTCTGCTACTTCTGGAGGTACCTCAACGTCGAGCCGGCCGACCAGGAGCGCGGCGGCGTCTCCGCCTCCGCTGGGCCCGAGGTCGTCGGCGACGACGAGGTCACCTCGCACCGCTTCACGCCCGCCAGGATGTCGCACGTCTCCTCGATCAACCCGGACGACTTCGACTGCGTCAGCGAGCCCATCATCCGGAGCGCCAGCGTCAACGGCGACCACCTGCGCAGCAGGAGCGTCAACTCCAACGCCAACGCCGCCGACGCCGACATGCAGTTCTCCATCAGGTCCCTCCGCTCCTCCAGCATGTCGCACGAGATGGTGGAGGTCTCCACGGTCCCCGTCCTCATCGACGGCGCCTCCTCCAGGAAGTTCACCAGGACGGCCAGCCAGCAGAGGAGCGTCATCATCGAGGACGCGCCGCCGTCGTCGCCCACAGACGACGAGGCCGCCGCCAACGGCGACAAGGACAAGGGGGAGCTGCCCGAGGTCGTGGAGAAGAGGTGGAAGGTGCTGGTGTGGAAGACGGCCGTGTACCTCATCACCCTCGGCATGCTCATCGCCCTCCTCATGGGGCTCAACATGTCCTGGACCGCCATCACCGCCGCTCTCGTTCTCCTCGCGCTCGATTTCACCGACGCACAGGCCTGCCTCGAGAAGGTAATCCCTATATGATTTTCTTTCTTCCATGAACAATGAGCATATATATATATGGCGTCCTACTCGATCGTTGCTGATCTAGCTGCCATGAATGAACTCGGCATTGGCAGGTGTCCTACTCGCTGCTCATCTTCTTCTGCGGGATGTTCATCACGGTGGACGGGTTCAACAAGACCGGCATACCCAACACGATGTGGGAGCTGGTGGAGCCCTACTCGCGGATCGACAGCGCCAGAGGCGTCGCGCTCCTCGGCCTCGTCATCCTTATCCTCTCCAACGTCGCATCAAATGTTCCAACAGGTAACAACGACAATACTTCTGAACTTTTGGTTCACGTACTCCTGGCAACTGCAAATTGCAGTGCTCTAAAGAACTTTTGGTGGTGTTTCAGTTCTGCTGCTGGGGACGAGGGTGGCCGCTTCTGCGGCGGCGATCTCGCCGGCGTCGGAGAGGAAGGCGTGGCTGATACTGGCGTACGTGAGCACGGTGGCCGGGAACCTGACACTGCTGGGGTCGGCGGCGAACCTGATCGTGTGCGAGCAGGCGAGGCGGGCACAGTTCTTCGGCTACAACCTCTCCTTCTGGAGCCACCTCCGGTTCGGGGTGCCGTCCACCATCATCGTCACCGCCATCGGCCTCCTCATCGTCAGCAGCTACTGAACCAACCAAGAAACTGAACATAGTAGTACTACCATGCAAGGAGCATAGCGAAATCCTTTCTTCTTCAATAATGGAGACTACTCGTGTAAAATCGATAGGCTTGCCCTGTAACCCGATTGTGTTTTGTGTATCAGTAATCAGTGGTGTCATCTTCTGTTGTCGCTAAAGCAGACGGCCGGTACGGCACGGGTGGCAGACCAAGTAGCCTGCATTTTCAGATTTCTCAACTTGGAGTAGCCTGCAGATAGATTCTTGTTGAACTAAGAAATTACTCCTATATTGTAATCTTATTTCATTTTTGTTTTAAGAGCATACACTTGCGTAGTTTGTTCACTACACGCCTAAAAAATGGATGTGTTGGTCTAGCAAGAACTCACAACAGAAGTCTGCTACTGCTGTGTAAGATAATAATAGTGCTGGTAGTACTTAAGTTGGAAAAGATTGATCAGGTCGGTGCTGCGGCTAGTTCTGTGGGTCCTAAATTCTTTGGTGCCATCCGCTACAATTGTGGCCAGCCTGGCCACTTTGTTGGCATGTGCCAAGTTCCTAAAGTCTGCTTCATTTGCAGAACTACTGGCCACCATATCGATGTTTGCCAAACACGGTATAAGCCAATGCCCACTGCTCAGTACTGGGGTAGTGCTAACAGTGGACTAGGCTTCTTCCATATTGAGGTGGAAGACAAGGATGAAAGTGACTGGTCAAACTTCGGCAATGTGGGCACATTTGTTGTGGATCAGTGAAGAGGGGCTGCAGAAATGCTTTGTGTTAGGTTCTACGGTAGGATGTATCGACTTCAAATTAAAATTTCCTACGTGCAGAACAACCAGAAACATGCTACGAGAATGGATCACAGATCGTTATCACTAGACGCGCAGTGCCGTGCAGCGGAAAAAGAGTTGGGGCAGCGCGTCCCCGGAGTCGCCTCGTGTTCCCGGAGTCGTCTCCTCCTTGCCGGTCTCCCACGTATCGGTCGGATCCCACGAACAGGTTCGCCGGAGCAGCGCAAGTGCACCGCCTCTAACGGTATCCGCGCGTGCAGGAGGAACATCGTACGACGGACTGCTAGGTCCGATCACACAACCAGCGGCGAGTGGAGGTGGCTAGTTGCAACACATGCAAAGCCCTAACGACGGCGCCGAAGCGATCTGTCGGCGTTCTGGGAACGGGTGTCCCCAGACTTGTTTGCCTGCGGCCCGCGGCGTGGCTCCACCAGTGGCCCAATACGGCCCATCTATGTCAACCAACACTCAAGACCCTCGCGAGGGGCCAAGCCTCGCGGGGCGGACGACCAAGGCCTCCTCAGGAGCGGCCTTGCCAGACAGGCTCGCGAGGGAGACGGAGAGATCAAGGCAAGGGGTACCTCGCGAGGTTCTCGTGACGCAAGCCATGACGACCAAGGCCAGGCGGGCGCCAACGCGCGTAGTGTTCTCGTTTCCCCTTTAGTGCTAAGGGGGCAAGTGCAGGCGCTGAGTACTGAGGCATCAGGCAAAGGTTTCCATATCGGTGCAACGAGACCAACACCAGCAGGACGGCAGGACGGAGGTCGCCGTGGAGCCCAATACGGAGTCATCACCTGAGCATTTGGCAGGCGAAGACCACCTTTAGTCAGGATAACTTGTGCTAGTTGTCCCCTTTCGAATTGGTCATTGTTGGATCCCTTCTCGCTCAATATTTGGGGAGAGGATCAGGGTCTCTATAAATAGGACTAGCCGCCACCATAGGAGGGGGCTGGATAAGCTCGAACTCGAGTACTGCACCAAGCTCAAGAACACCTCGCCTCAGGAGGTTGTTCTTCCCATTGTACTGTTCATCATCAGCCCAAGAGGCAATCCACCACCACCACACTCGAGTAGGGTATTACACCATAATGGTGGCCTGAACCAGTATAAATCTTGTGTCTCTTATGTTGTGTTCTCATCGTGTTAAGCTTAGAAATTGCGGTGTGGCTGAGAGCGAGATTCGGTAGGGGAAAATCTTCGTGCGCACCCCAGTGTTCGAACCTCAAGGGTTTTGCCGGAACCCGAAATCCGACATTTGGCGCGCCAGGTAGGGGTGCACCGAAGCCTTTCTTCCGCTGATCCGCGTCCCATCGCCTCGTTGCAGCCATGTCTGACGCTCGTGGAGCCCGCGCTGAGCGCCGGGCCACTCTCGTCGCGCACGTCGCCCAGACGGCTCCTGTCGGCGGGCCTTCCCGTCGCTCCCCGTCGCCGGCCGCCCACGCCGCCACTGGGCCGGCGGGGAATGAGCAGCAAGCGTCCTCACTGCACCCCTCGGTGCGGCGGGACAGCCGCACCGCCACTCTGTCGCTAACCTCAGCCGGTTCGTCGTCCCACGCTCGTCACACCCCCACGGATGCACAGGCTGCACTGCTCATGGCGCGCGAGCTCCTGCGTTACTGCCCCGTCGACGACCTTTATGAGGAATGGCTCGCTCGCATCACCGAGCTTGTCAGCACCGCAGGGGGCTCTCCCGCGCCGTCCCTCTCGTTGCCTCGCCCTCCGCCAGGGGTGGGCGACGCGGCTCATGGAGCGCCTCCGCCACCTCTGCCCCAAGGCGGCGCCCTAGCACCAAGGTGCGCGGCCCCTGGGCGTGACCCACCGCGCCCGGCGCCCGTGCGAGAAGAAGTAAGCTGTCAAGAAATCCCTCGGCCTCGAGAAGGCGCCCCCGTGCTCCCTGCACCGGCACGACAAGACCGCACACTGCCAATGGCAGCGGTGCACGGGCACCACCAAGAGCAAGCTCCACGGCAGCAAGGGGCTCCAGTGGCCACAGCAGGCTGCCGCGCCTTCACCCCGGAGCTGCGTAGCGTCGCCTGGCCGGGCAAGTTCAAGCCGGACCTGCCTCCTCGCTATGACGACACCCTCGACCCCGAGGAGTTCTTGCAGCTCTACGAGCCGAGCATCGAGGCGGCCAAAGGCGACGAGAAAGTCATGGCGAATTGGTTTCCCATGAAGCTCAAGGACGGTGCCCGCTCCTGGCTCCTGAACCTGCCTCCCGGCTCGATCTCCTCCTGGGACAAGATACGTAGTCGCTACATCGCCAACTTCCAGGGCACTCACGACCGCCCCCCGGCCACGGGTGACCTGCGCCGCATCAGGCAGCAGCCTGGGGAGACCCTGTAAAAATACATCCAGCGCTTCAACAGCGTCCGCGTCAAGATCCCCAAGGTCATGGACGAGGCCATCATATCAGCGTTCTCTGATGGCGTCCGTGACATCAAGATGAAGGAGGAGCTTGCCATCCACGAGGAGCTATGCACATTCCTGGAGCTGTTCAACCTGGGGACCAAGTGTGCAAGGGCTGAGGAGGGACGCCTCTCCCTCCTCGAGCTCCCAACTGCCGACCCAGAAGAAAAGAAGATCAAGGCCAAGGACGTCAAGCGCAAGGGAGTGGTCGTGCTCGCCGCGGAACCAGACACGAAGCGCGGCAGGGACCAGCCGGAGTTGTCCAAAGGCAGCCGACCTTTCTGCGCCTACCACAACCTCCACACCCACAACACCAACAATTGCCATGAGTTTAGGGCTGTTCGAGAAGGACGCTTCGGTCGACGCCTCGAGCGCAATGACCGGGGCTACGGCCGAGGAGGAGGACGTGGCGGAGGATGATGGGACGACTGTGGCCCTCGCCAGGACTGGCGCGACCGACCTCGTGAGGATCGCTGGCAGGACCAGCCTCGCGAGGATGCCTGGAGGGACCGGCCTCGTGATGGCGCCTGGAGGGACCAGCCTCGTGGGGACCGCCCCAAGGTAACACAGACCTTCCTCCGCTGCCGCCGCCGCCAAGAACGAATGAAGACCATCATCAGGACAAAGGGGCTGGGGGCTTCCAGGAGCCACGTGCTATTGCTTGCATCTTGGGCGGAGCTCAAGCCCCAGCCTCTCAGCGAATCTTCAAGCAGTTTGCCCGCGAGGTGAACGCAGTCCTTCCCAAGCTCGAGGCCACGCGTCCACTCAGGTGGTCCAAGTGCGCTATCACCTTCAGCTTGGCAGACCAACTCAAGTGCACGGCTACCACTAGCGTTCTCCCGATGCTCTGTTCACCAGTCATCAGCAATGTGCAAGTCACCAAGACCCTCATTGACGGTGGCGCAGGGCTTAATGTCCTATCTGTTGAGACGTTCGACAACCTTCAAGTGTCATACGATCAGCTCCAACCAACCAAGCCCTTCTCAAGAGTTACCGACTGTTCCACCACCCCGATAGGGCAGGTCCGCCTCCCTGTCACCTTCGGACAGCGCGACAACTACCGCACCGAGCTCATCGACTTTGACGCCGCCTACATCCACCTGTCGTACAACGCCATCCTTGGGTATCCAGCCCTGGCCAAGTTCATGGTGGTGACCTACCACGGCTACAACGTCCTCAAGATGCTAGGGAGTGGCGGGATCATCACGGTCCCCTGCGAAGAGAGAGATGCGGTGTGCTCCCTTGAGCGTGCTTTCCAAGCCGCAGCAATCGAGGACCCGGACAGCAAGGGCGAGAACCCTCCTGAGGCCGTCCCCAAGAAGAAGAAGAAGTCGCTCCGCGCAGGGCCTCGGGAGGTCGGCATCCCGGGAGGTGTCGCGTCAGGATCAGCGACCGCATGTGGGGCGCCTCCTTCCGTCGCATAGGAAGGCGCGCCCGGCACCCTCCTCGGGCGGGGCTCGGGGGCTCTCTTCTGGAGGGCCTCAGACCTCGCCGATATCACGAGGGAGGCGCTCGGGCACCACTTGGAGGCGTGATTCACGGCACGCTTCTCTCAGGAAGACACATGGCATGGAAATCCCAACGTTCAGGAGTTCATTGCCAAGACCACTGAGGGGCTTCACGAAGCAAGGGCCATACGCGGCGACCGCCGCTCGCCTGGCGCGGCTCCGCATCCAGGCGAGGTTGCTGGGCTGTGCGTCTGCATCGACGTCCCAGGGCTCAACCGAGCCGCGTCTTAGGAGTGCTTCTGGCCTTCGCGCGTGGGATGCTGCAAGGGCCCACTGCATAGCTACGTTCGCATGCCTTTCGGCCTGCCGAACGCGGCTGCCACCCACCAGCGTCACCTGTGGAGCATTCTGGCGGCTCAGGAGGCCAGGCACCACGCGGTCCTGGTAGAGATGGAGACGGTCCTTAATGAACCACCTGACCCCTCCCGAGGCTCAGGGCCCCGGTGGTTCATGAGGGTCAGCCCCATCACCGCGCATCTTCAGCTGCCTCAACACCGTCTCCATAACGGAACTAGGTGACACCCCTCAAGTTCATTTCAGCTGGGAGCGCCCTCAGGGCTGCATCATTCCCAGGCCGCGTGGGTCTGTCCCTGCGGCATGTATCCCTTTTTTATGTCTTTGGCTTATTTTGCTAGGGGCGCCCCTCGGGCTGCATCATTCCCAAGCCGCTTGGGTCTGACCCAGTGGCATGTATCCATCCTGCATTTACCTATGCTGATTTGCCTGTCATGCCTAATCTACTTATGATTACCGCCTGCTCGATTGTCGCCAACCTCGGAAGCCGCTCATGCTGGCACGGCGCTTGCGTATGGGTCCGTCCCTGCAACACCGACAAATCTAGGTGATTGAGCCCTAGCCCGTGGCGTGCCCCGCACGCGCCACCTCACCAGGCCCTCAGTGCCCTCACCCTACTCTCGGAGCAACCAGTGGTCGGCCGGCAATCATAATGGCAACTTGTGCCTATCTCGTGCTAATGTGCAGGAACCTCATGAGGCATACATCGGGCGGCACCACGAGCTCCCTCTCTTTTCCATACGATCCGCTTGCGCGTTAAAAGGGGGGCTCCTGGGCATCGCGACTCAGGAGCTCTTACTGGCTCTCCAGCCCTCACCCCTAGCCTTGACCACGGCATTGTTGGGGAACGTTGCAAAAAATGAAATTTTTCTACGCTTCACCAAGATCAATCTATGGAGTTCATCTAGCAACGAGAGAGAGGAGTGCATCTACATACCCTTGTAGATCGCGAGCGGAAGCATTCAAGAGAACGGGGTTGAGGGAGTCATACTCGTCGTGATCCAAATCACCGATGATCCTAGTGCTGAACGGACAGCACCTCCGCGTTCAACACACGTACGGTTGGGGAAGACGTCTCCTCCTTGTAGATCCAGCAAGGGGCAAGGAGAGGTTGATGGAGATCCAGCAGCACGACGGTGTGGTGGTGGATGCAGCAGCGATCTCGGCAGGGCTTCGCCAAGCACTATGAGAGGGAGAGGTGTTGCGGAGGGAGAGGGAGGTGCCAGGAGCATGGGGTGCGCAGTCCTCCCTCCCCCCCCCCTCTTTATATAGGGCCCCTAGGGGGGCCCCGGCCCTAGGAGATCCAATCTCCAAGGGGGGCGGCGGCCAAGGGGTTGGCTTGCCCCCCAAGCCAAGTGGAGGCGCCCCACCCCTAGGGTTTCCAACCCTAGGCACAGGGGGGCCAAGGGGGGGGAGCACCAGCCCACCAGGGGCTGGTTCCCCTCCCACTTCAGCCCATGGGGCCCTCCGGGATAGGTGGCCCCACCCGGTGGACGCCCGGGACCCTTTCGGTGGTCCCGGTACAATACCGGTGACCCCCAAAACTTTCCCGATGGCCAAAACTGGACTTCTTATATATAATTCTTCACCTCCGGACCATTCCAGCACTCCTCGTGACATCCGGGATCTCATCCGGGACTCCGAACAACTTTCGGGTTACTGCATACTAATATCTCTACAACCCTAGCGTCACCGAACCTTAAGTGTGTAGACCCTACGGGTTCGGGAGACACGCAGACATGACCGAGACGACTCTCCGGTCAATAACCAACAGCGGGATCTGGATACCCATGTTGGCTCCCACATGCTCCTCGATGTTCTTATCGGATGAACCATGATGTCGAGGATTCAAGTAACCCCGTATACAATTCCCTTTGTCAATCGGTACGTTACTTGCCCGAGATTCAATCGTCGGTATCCCAATACCTCGTTCAATCTCATCACTGGCAAGTCACTTTACTCGTACCGTAATGCATGATCCCGTGACCAAACACTTGGTCACTTTGAGCTCATTATGATGATGCATTACCGAGTGGGCCCAGAGATACCTCTCCGTCATACGGAGTGACAAATCCCAGTCTCGATCCGTGTCAACCCAACAGACACTTTCAGGGATACCCGTAGTATACCTTTATAGTCACCCAGTTACGTTGTGACATTTGGTACACCCAAAGCACTCCTACGGTATCCGGGAGTTACACGATCTCATGGTCTAAGGAAAAAATACTTGACATTGGAAAAGCTCTAGCAAATGAACTACACGATCTTGTGCTATGCTTAGGATTGGGTCTTGTCCATCACATCATTCTCCTAATGATGTGATCTCGTTATCAACGACATCCAATGTCCATAGTCAGGAAACCATGACTATCTGTTGATCAACGAGCTAGTCAACTAGAGGCTTACTAGGGACATGTTGTGGTCTATGTATTCACACATGTATTACGATTTCCGGATAACACAATTATAGCATGAATAAAAGACAATTATCATGAACAAGAAAATATAATAATAATCATTTTATTATTGCCTCTAGGGCATATTTTCAACAGTCTCCCACTTGCACTAGAGTCAATAATCTAGTTACATTGTGATGAATCGAACACCCATAGAGTTCTGGTGTTGATCATGTTTTGCTCGTGGAAGAGGTTTAGTCAACGGATCTGTGACATTCAGATTCGTATGCACTTTGCAAATATCTATGTCTCCATCTTGAACATTTTCACAAATGGAGTTGAAGCTACGCTTGATGTGCCTGGTCTTCTTGTGAAACCTGGGCTCCTTGGCAAGGGCAATAGCTCTAGTGTTGTCACAGAAGAGAGTGATCGGCCCCGACGCATTGGGTATGACTCCTAGGTCGGTGATGAACTCCTTCATCCAGATTGCTTCATGCGCTACCTCCGAGGCTGCCATGTACTCCGCTTCACATGTAGGTCCCGCCATGACGCTCTGCTTGCAACTACACCAGCTTACTGCCCCTCCATTCAAAATATACATGTATCCGGTTTGTGACTTGGAGTCATCCAGATCTGTGTCGAAGCTAGCGTCGACGTAACCCTTTACGACGAGCTCTTCGTCACCTCCATAAATGAGAAACATATCCTTAGTCCTCTTCAGGTACTTCAGGATATTCTTGACCGCTGTCCAGTGTTCCTTGCCGGGATTACTTTGGTACCTTCCTACCAAACTTATGGCAATGTTTACACCAGGTCTGGTACACTGCATGGCATACATGATAGACCCTATGGCTGAGGCATAGGGGATGACACTCATCTCTTCTATATCTTCTGCCGTGGTCGGGCATTGAGCCGAGCTCAATCTCACACCTTGCAATACAGGCAAGAACCCTTTCTTGGACTGATCCATATTGAACTTCTTCAATATCTTATCAAGGTATGTGCTTTGTGAAAGACATATGAGGCGTCTCGATCTATCTCTATAGATCTTGATGCCTAATATGTAAGCAGCTTCTCCAAGGTCCTTCATTGAAAAACACTTATTCAAGTAGGCCTTAATGCTGTCCAAAAGTTCTATATCATTTCCCATCAAAAGTATGTCATCCACATATAAAATGAGAAATGCTACAGAGCTCCCACTCACTTTCTTGTAAACGCAGGCTTCTCCATAAGTCTGCATAAATCCAAACGCTTTGATCATCTCATCAAAGCGAATGTTCCAACTCCGAGATGCTTGCACCAGCCCATAAATGGATCGCTGGAGTTTGCATTCTCTGGATCGACAAAACCTTCCGGTTGCATCATATACAGTTCTTCCTTAAGATAGCCGTTAAGGAATGCCGTTTTGACGTCCATTTGCCATATCTCATAATCATAGTATGCGGAAATTTCTAACATGATTCGGACGGACTTCAGCTTCGCTATGGGAGAGAAAGTCTCATCGTAGGCAACCCCTTGAACTTGCCGATAACCCTTAGCGACAAGTCGAGCTTTATGGATGGTAACATTACCATCCGCGTCCGTCTTCTTCTAAAAGATCCATTTATTTTCTATCGCTCGCCGATCATCGGGCAAGTCTGTCAAAGTCCATACTTTGTTTTCATACATGGATCCTATCTCGGATTGCATGGCTTCAAGCCATTTGTTGGAATATGGGCCCGCCATCACTTCTTCATAGTTCGAAGGTTCACCGTTGTCTAACAACAGGATTTCCAGGATAGGGTTGCCATACCACTCTGGTGTGGAACGTGTCCTTGTGGACCTACGAAGTTCAGTAGCAACTTGATCCGAAGTACCTTGATCATCATCATTAATTTCCTCTCCAGTCGGTGTAGGCACTACAGGAACATTTTTCTGAGCTGAACTACTTTCCGGTTCAAGAGGTAGTACTTCATCGAGTTCTACTTTCCTCCCACTTACTTCTATCGAGAGAAACTCTTTCTCCAGAAAGGACCCGTTCTTGGCAACAAAGATCTTGCCTTCGGATCTAAGGTAGATGGTATACCCAATGGTTTCCTTAGGGTATCCAATGAAGACTCATTTTTCCGACTTGGGTTCGAGCTTTTCAGGTTGAAGTTTCTTGACATAAGCATCACATCCCCAAACTTTTAGAAACGACAACTTAGGTTTCTTCCCAAACCATAATTCATACGGTGTCGTCTCAACGGATTTAGACGGTGCCCTATTTAAAGTGAATGTAGCTGTCTCTAAAGCGTATCCCTAAAATGATAGCGGTAAATCGGTAAGAGACATCATAGACCGCACCATATCCAATAAAGTGCGATTACGATGTTCGGACACACCGTTACGCTGAGGTGTTCCAGGCGGCGTGAGTTGTGAAACGATTCCACATTTCCTTAAGTGCGTACCAAATTCATGACTTAAATATTCTCCTCCATGATCTGATCGTAAGAACTTTATTTTTCGGTCATGTTGATTTTCTACCTCATTCTGAAATTCCTTGAACTTTTCAAAGGTCTCAGACTTGTGTTTCATCAAGTAGACATACCCATATCTACTGCAGTCATCAGTGAGAGTGAGAACATAACAATAGCCTCCGCGAGCCTCAACGCTCATTGGACCGCACACATCAGTATGTATGATTTCCAATAAGTTGGTTGCTCGCTCCATTGTTCCGGAGAACGGAGTCTTGGTCATCTTGCCCATGAGGCATGGTTCGCATGTGTCAAATGATTCATAATCAAGAGACTCTAAAAGTCCATTAGCATGGAGCTTCTTCATGCGCTTGACACCAATGTGACCAAGGCGGCAGTGCCACAAGTATGTGGGACTATCGTTATCAACCTTACATCTTTTGGTATTCACACTATGAACATGTGTAACATCACGTTCGAGATTCATCAAGAATAAACCATTGACCAGCGGGGCATGACCATAAAACATATCTCTCATGTAAATAGAACAACCATTATTCTCGGATTTAAATGAGTAGCCATCTCGTATTAAACGAGATCTAGATACAATGTTCATGCTCAAAGCTGGCACTAAATAACAATTATTGAGGTTTAAAACTAATCCCGTAGGTAAATATAGAGGTGGCGTGCCGACGGCGATCACATCGACCTTGGAACCATTCCCGACACGCATCGTCACCTCGTCCTTCGTTAGTCTCTGCTTATTCCGCAGCTCCTGTTTGAGTTACAAATGTGAGCAACCGCACCGGTATCAAATACCCAAGAGCTACTACGAGTACTGGTAAGGTACACATCGATTACATGTATATCACATATACCTTTAGTGTTGCCGGCCTTCTTGTCCGCTAAGTATTTGGACAGTTCCGCTTCCAGTGACCCTTCCCTTTGCAATAAAAACACTCAGTCTCAAGCTTGGGTCCATTCTTTGGCTTCTTCCCGGCAACTAGTTTACCGGGCGCGGCAACTTCCTTGTCGTCCTTCTTGAAGTTCTTCTTCCCCTTGCCTTTCTTGAACTTAGTGGTTTCATTGACCATCAACACTTAATGTTCCTTTTTGATTTCCACCTCCGCTGACTTCAGCATTGAAAATACTTCAGGAATAGTTTTCACCATCCCCTGCATATTGTAGTTCATCACAAAGCTCTTGTAGCTAGGTGGGAGCGACTGAAGGATTCTGTCAATGACCGCCTCGTTCGGGAGGTTAATGTCCAGCTGGGACAAGCGGTTGTGCAACCCAGACATTTTGAGTATGTGCTCACTGACAGAACTATTTTCCTCCATCTTACAACTATAGAACTTGTCGGAGACTTCATATCTCTCGACCCGGGCATGAGCTTCAAAAACCATTTTCAGCTCCTCGAACATCTCATATGCTCCGTGTTTCTCAAAACGCTTTTGGAGCCCCGGTTCTAAGCTGTAAAGCATGCTGCACTGAACGAGGGAGTAATCATCAGCACGTGACTGCCAAGCGTTCATAACGTCTTGGTTCTCTGGGATGGGTGCTTCACCTAGCGGTCCTTCTAGGACATATGCTTTCTTGGCAGCTATGAGGATGATCCTCAGGTTTCGGACCCAGTACGAATAGTTGCTGCCATCATTTTTCAGCTTGGTTTTATCTAGGAACGCGTTGAAGTTCATGTTGACATGAGCGTTGGCCATTTGATCTACAAGACATATTTTGCAAAGATTTTAGACTATGTTCATGATAATTAAGTTCATCTAATCAAATTATTTAATGAACTCCCACTCAAATTTGACATCCCTCTAGCCATCTAAGTGTTACATGATCCGAGTCGACTAGGCCGTGTCCGATCATCACGTGAGACGGACTAGTCATCGTCGGTGAACATATCCATGTTGATCGTATCTTCCATATGACTCATGTTCGACCTTTCGGTCTCTTGTGTTCCGAGGCCATGTCTGTACATGCTAGGCTCGTCAAGTTAACCTAAGTGTTTTGCATGTGTAAATCTGTCTTACACCCGTTGTATGTGGACGTTGGAATCTATCACACCCGATCATCACGTGGTGCTTCGAAACAACGAACTTTCGCAACAGCGCACAGTTAGGGGGAACACTTTCTTGAAATTATTATGAGGGATCATCTTATTTACTACCGTCGTTCTAAGCAAATAAGATGCAAAAACATGATAAACATCACATGCAATCAAATAGTGACATGATATGGCCAATATCATATAGCTCCTTTGATATCCATCTTCGGGGCGCCATGATCATCTTCGTCACCGGCATGACACCATGATCTCCATCATCGTGTCTTCATGAAGTTGCTCGCCAACTATTACTTCTACTACTATGGCTAACGGTTTAGCAATAAAGTAAAATATTTACATGGCGTTTAATCATTGACACGCAGGTCATACAATAATTAAGACAACTCCTATGGCTCCTGCCGGTTGTCATACTCATCGACATGCAAGTCGTGATTCCTATTACAAGAACATGATCTCATACATCACATATATATCATTCATCACAACTTTTGGCCATATCACATCACAAGGCATATGCTGCAAAAACAAGTTAGACGTCCTCTAATTGTTGTTGCATGTTTTTACGTGGCTGCAATAGGGTTCTAGCAAGAAGGTTTTCTTACCTACGTGAAAGCCACAACGTGATATGCCAATTTCTATTTACCCTTCATAAGGACCCTTTTCATCGAATCCGCTCCAACTAAAGTGGGAGAGACAGACACCCGCTAGCCACCTTATGCAAGTAGTGCATTTCAGTCGGTGGAACCTGTCTCATGTAAGCGTACGTGTAAGGTCGGTCCGGGCCGCTTCATCCCATGATGCCGCCGAAGCAAAATAAGACTAGTAGTGGCAAGAAAATTGACAACATCTACGCCCACAACAAATTTGTGTTCTACTCGTGCAAAGAAATTACGCATAGACCTAGCTCATGATGCCACTGTTGGGGAACGTTGCAGAAAATGAAATTTTTCTACGCTTCACCAAGATCAATCTATGGAGTTCATCTAGCAACGAGAGAGAGGAGTGCATCTACATAGCCTTGTAGATCGCGAGCGGAAGCGTTCAAGAGAACGGGGTTGAGGGAGTCGTACTCGTCGTGATCCAAATCACCGATGATCCTAGTGCTGAACGGACAACACCTCCGCGTTCAACACACATACGGTTGGGGAAGACGTCTCCTCCTTCTTGATCCAGCAAGGGGGAAGGAGATTTTGATGGAGATCCAGCAGCACGACGTCATGGTGGTGGATGCAGCAGCGATCTCGGCAGGGCTTCGCCAAGCACTACGAGAGGGAGAGGTGTTGCAGAGAGAGAGGGAGGCGCCAGGAGCATGGGGTGCACAGTCCTCCCTCCCCCCTCTTTATATAGGGCCCCTGGGGGGGCGCCGATCCTAGGAGATCCAATCTCCAAGGGGGGGGGCGGCGGCCAAGGGGTTGGCTTGCCCCCCAAGCCAAGTGGAGGTGCCCCCACCCCTAGGGTTTCCAACCCTAGGCGCAGGGGGGCAAGGGGGGCGCACCAGCCCACCAGGGGCTGGTTCCCCTCCCACTTCAGCCCATGGGGCCCTCCGGGATAGGTGGACCCCCGGGACCCTTCCGGTGGTCCCGGTACAATATCGGTGACCCCCGAAACTTTCCCGATGGCCTAAACTGGACTTCCTATATATAATTCTTCACCTCCAGACCATTCCGGAACTCCTCGTGATGTCAGGGATCTCATCCGGGACTCCGAACAACTTTCGGGTTACTGCATACTAATATCTCTACAACCCTAGCGTCACCGAACCTTAAGTGTGTAGACCCTACGGGTTCGGGAGACACGCAGACATGGCCGAGACGACTCTCCGGTCAATAACTAACAGCGGGATCTGGATACCCATGTTGGCTCCCACATGCTCCTCGATGATCTCATCAGATGAACCACGATGTCGAGGATTCAAGTAACCCCGTATACAATTCCCTTTGTCAATCGGTACGTTACTTGCCCGAGATTCGATCGTCGGTATCCCAATACCTCGTTCAATCTCGTCACCGACAAGTCACTTTACTCGTACCGTAATGCATGATCCCGTGACCAAACACTTGGTCACTGTGAGCTCATTATGATGATGCATTACCGAGTGGGCCCAGAGATACCTCTCCGTCATACGGAGTGACAAATCCCAGTCTTGATCCGTGTCAACCCAACAGACACTTTCGGGGATACCCGTAGTATACCTTTATAGTCACCTAGTTACCTTGTGACGTTTGGTACACCCAAAGCACTCCTACGGTATCCGGGAGTTACACGATCTCATGGTCTAAGGAAAAAAATACTTGACATTGGAAAAGCTCTAGCAAACGAACTACACGATCTTGTGCTATGCTAAGGATTGGGTCTTGTCCATCACATCATTCTCCTAATGATGTGATCTCGTTATCAACGACATCCAATGTCCATAGTCAGGAAACCATGACTATCTGTTGATCAACGAGCTAGTCAACTAGAGGCTTACTAGGGACATGTTGTGGTCTATGTATTCACACATGTATTACGATTTCCGGATAACACAATTATAGCATGAATAAAAGACAATTATCATGAACAAGGAAATATAATAATAATCATTTTATTATTGCCTCTAGGGCATATTTCCAACAGGCATCGTGACCTGGCATACTAGCGGCGGCTGAGCTCGCTCGAGGGCCGGGACCTGAGGACGTAGATCGCGAGGGAGAGTGCGAGGAAGAAGGGGGAGGCTCGTGCGGGCCTAACCTAGCTGCGTCATGGCTGCCAACGCTCAAGTCTGGCGCAACGCAATGAAACAACTCCGGATTACCGAGATAAGTCTCGCGATTGGAACAATTAATCATTACAACGCAAAATCTACACTTGACGCATCCCTGTGGCGGCAACGTTGCCTTCCTTTCTTACCTCTCAACGGCTGCTTGCGCGCTAAAGGGGACCCCCTGAGCATCGCGCCTCAGGGACTCTTACTGGACCTCTAGCCGCTCACCTCCTGGCCTTGACCACGACATCGCAACCTGGCATACTAGCGATGACTGCAGCCTGCCTGGGGACCGGGACCTGTCAGCATAGAGCGCCGAGTCATCGTGAGGTTAGAAAAGGGGAACCAAGCCGGGACAGGATAAACACTCGCACAACTTCATATTAAGGATAACATCAACAAAAGATATCGCAGATCCTTATGCGCCCCCGTGGGGTGTTTTTTGATTCTTTGCAGGTAACAAAAGGCGAAAGCCTTGCGGTGTCCTAACTACACACGCCTCCGTGGCCGACGTCATCATCAACATTGGGCCACGGGAGACCGGCGCCAACCCCATCCAGATCAGCAGCGGCAACGGCCCGATGCCGCCGCCTTGCTCCGGGCACGGCGAGAGCTCGAGGGTGCGTAGCTGTCATCGCTCGTCTCCGGAGTCTCTAGAGCTCGGGAGAGTCGCTGGACTCCCAAGCGTTGCTGCTGCTATCGAAGGAGCTGCTGGGGGAGCGGACGGCAGGCCCAGCCCCTGCCACGTCGATGTCCAGACTGCCCCCTCTGGGGCAGCACTCTAGGCGGCGGCCTTCTGCGTCGAAGATCTTGAAGAACAATGTGGAGGCGCCTCATATTTGAAATGGATCGCGAGGGCGCCCCCCGTTCGGCAGACCCGGGCGACCTCGCCCCAACCTTGGGTCATGAAGATCTTGCCTGAGGAAACGACCTCAACTTCCGCTCCGGTCACTGGAGTGCTACAATCGGCATGCTGCAGCCAAAGCTCAAGAGCCCCCCTCGGCGGCATCTCGGTGGCGAAGAATGAAGGGAAGCAGATCCAAGTGCTTGGAGGCATCACCGCATGCAACACAAGCTCGCGAGAGGAGTCCGCCGCGTGGACTCCAGGGCAACGGCGCGCGCCGCCACGGCGCGCCGACCGTGGCCGCGGCACGGGCGGCGCCGCGTGCTGCCCCTTTCTCTGGAGCCCTCGGCTTGGGCGCACTGGGGCAGCGAGTACCCAGGAGGTGGCCGCTCGCACCAAGGCCTCATCATCTCCAGCCTCAGGACCTTGTCACGACGGTGGGCCGGCCTCTTCTTCGGCCGGAGCGGATCGGGTCCGCCGCGGGAGGCCTTCCCCTTCTCTTCGGCCGAGAATCGGCGGATCGGCGCCATCAGTTGCGAGACCAGAGGTGGAGCAGGGGAGAAGAAGCAGGCGGAGTAGGAAGAGATGGGCGACGAGGGCTCTCGTCCCTCCTCATTTATAGCCCAAGGGAGGCCAACTGTCGACCTCCACGAACACAGGTAATGATAACCCTTTTTGCATGCAGCAGGGACTCGTCAAGTCAGGCAGTTACTGAGGCAGCCTGGGGTAGTGGAGACGCCCACGTCCAATCAGTCGCCACGCATCGACCAAGGCCACAGGCTGTGGGGGCCCGCGGCGCTCCGCACTTCCCCTTTGGCTTCGCCGCTAAGCCAAGTCCGAGCGTGCCTTGGGCCCGGGGGCTACTGTTGGCATTTTGGGAACGGGGGTTCCCAGACTTGCCTGCCTGCGGCCCACGGCGTGGCTCCACCAGTGGCCTAGTACAGCCCGTCTACATCAACCAACGGGGGTTCCCAGACTTGCCAAGCCTCGCGGGGCGGACGACTAAGGCCTCCTCAGGAGCGGCCTCGCCAGGCAGGCTCATGAGGGAGGCAGAGATATCAAGGCAAGGGGTACCTTGCAAGGTTCCCGTGACGCAAGCCATGACGACCAAGGCCAGTCGGGCGCCAGGTGGGCGCCCGCGCGCGTAGTGTCCTCGTTTCCCCTTTGGTACTAAACGGGCAAGCGCAGGCGCGGAGTACCGAGGCATCAGGCAAAGGTTTCCATATCAGTGTAACGAGACCAAGACCAGCAGGACGGCAGGATGGAGGTCACCATGAAACCCAAGACGGTGTCACCACCCGAGCCTTTGGCAGGCGAAGACCACCTTTAGTCAGGATAACTTGTACTAGTTGTCCCCTTTCGAATTGGCCGTTGTTGGATCCCTTCCCGCTTAATATTTAGGGAGAGGACCAAGGCCTCTATAAATAGGACTAGCCATCACCATAGGAGGGGGTGGATAAGCTCGAACTCGAGTACTGCACCAAGCTCAAGAATACCTCGCCTCAGGAGGCTGTTCTTCCCCTTGTACTGTTCATCATCAGCCCAAGAGGCAATCCACCACCACCACACTGGAGTAGGGTATTACACCACAATGGTGGCCTGAAGCAGTATAGATCTTGTGTCTCTTGTGTTGTGTGTTCATCGTGTTAAGCTTAGAGACTGCGGCGAAGCTGAGAGCGAGATTCGGTAGGGGGAAATCTTCATGCACACCCCAGTGTTCGAACCTCAAGGGTTTTGGCGGAACCCGAAATGTGACACGATCAACTGAATAAGTGTGCCGCACCTCCACTATTTATAGGCATCCGTCGCGGGCTCAACACTTGGGCCTTGCACGGATCCTAAAGCCGAAAGTCTACTCGGTCACGCTCCAAGTCCATCTCGGATCATATCCGATCAGTGTCCTCCGAACCAACCTCGTAGGTTCCTTCCCTTAAGCGCGCGACCCCTTAGATTCAAGTCGGCTTGGTCAGAGTTCGGATCACCTCCGACCTGCACGGTTGGTAGCGGCCTCTACCAAGGCGTGCCGACCACCAAGCAGACTATAAAGCTGGTTAGGCGAACATGTGCAACGTGTCACACTTCTGTTCCCTTTGCCTCACGGTATATGTTGTCGGGCTCAAGGAGAGACTGTCATCCTTGTGCTAGCCCGACCTCTTTCTCGTTTCAGTGATACCGACCACAAACTGGATTATCTCATAATCCTTGTCACATGGCCATGCTTATGCTGGTCGGATCACACGAGGGGCCAGAGTATATCTCTCATGATCGGAGGGGCAAGTCCCATCTTGCTCGATCATGTCTTGCAGCATGGGACTGGACAAATCCAAAACCTACCTTTGTAACTACCCAGTCACGGAGTAGTGTTTGGTCGGCCCAAAACAAGTCTGTCACCATCCCGAGTACACGCGTCAGCTCAGGTCTTAGGACATAGAATGTATGTTGTACTAGAGACTCACAAATGACATATCGCTGCATCTCATAGTTGGGTCTGTCCGACTAAGACCTTATCTCGACTCAGATTCGACTACGTCGAATCCAACCATATCCTTCCGAGTTCATATTATCCGGTTAGTATCCAATGCTCCATGGCTAACGAGACCGAGCTATCCACCGTGTCATATGCTAGTCTAGTCCGACGTGTGCCCACACGTCACTTGTGACTAGGGACAATTTAGGTTGTATCATACAACACAAGATCTCATAGACAAGTCACGTACTTGCCACAAGTATCATTGATTACATCCAAGGACTATCTTTAGTCATAAATACATAAAAAATATCATCATACATGATTGCCTCTAGGGCATATCTACAACACTTTGCCGACATGTGACAAGCTAACAGGCCTTGGTAGATTAGATCTTATGACAAAAAGCAATTCCTTGCCAGATTCCCCTCCAATAAGAAGATTCGGGAATGGGTGGAATATCCTTCATGAGAAATGCTGCTACGTTTTCCTATAAAATTGATATCAAATTTATAGAAAAGAGTAGTAGCATATATGATATCAAATTGATATATTATGAAAGTACATTTCAAAACGAATCCAGCGGTACTAATTTATTGCCATAAATGCTGCTACGTTTTTCTATAAAATTGGTCAAAGTTTTAAAACTTTGACTTAAGACAAAAGCTAGATGTACACTTATTCATAGACGAAGGGAGTATGACACTTTCCACTATAAGGGTAGTAACATAGAGTAGTAACGTATGCATGTTACTACTCTAAGTTACTCCCCTCTATAACCAGCTTTAATGAGAAGATGAGTGGATACGGATTACATGGTGCCGATGACATGCCGATTAATGGCCAGAATTTAGACAAGTTCCTACATGGCTACATCGCCATTGATAGACGTTATTTTTCTTCTCGACTGCACGGGCAATAACTGCAATTAAGCGACAATGTTGCCAAGATCCTAAGGCTCCGCTTGGAATGGGTGTAAACTTTTACACCTGTATTTATTTTACACATGTAAAATACCGGTCACAGCTAATTTTCTGCTTGGAAACAAAACGACCAGTCCAGGTCTGTATTCTAAACCAGCCGGATACAAGCGAAAACGCTAATCCAAGCGGGCCCTAAGCAATACCGCGTGCGCGTAAGTGTCACTGGGACGCAGACAGACCGTGGGCCGGTTGTCGTTGTCGTCGCGTACCGACTGCACGCGATTTCTCTCTTTTGTTCACTTTCCGTTCTCGCGCGCGGTTCTCCGGTTGACTTCGTTTGCACAGCCGAGCTGCGGCCCGTTGCGGTCGTTGTCCATTTCCACGGCGGCGCGCCACGCCGCTAGTTTCTTCATCATTGCACGCTCTTGGTTTCCAAGCAACCATCTGGTTTCGGAGACGATTTGCGTCTATCCCTAGGATAAACTTGTGCTGAACTCCACCACCCCGTAAAAAACAGACATCATCGTACCTACCCAGGGGTGGAAAAATGATGCCATGGGCGATGGACCTGTGGCCACTGTGGACCGAGTGGTTTATCTGTTACCGTCAAGACCCGAGACGATTTTACTAGACCACAGAGAGCAGTGGCCAGTGCTGGACTTCTAGTTCTAGCTAGTGCTGTAAGCATGTGTGACTACCGGTCGGTTACACGCCAAGAAAACAACAACACGTTCCCATACGATGCCGCGCGCGCTCTCGTTATCCATCGCTCTCCTCTTCAATGCTCGATCGGTCGCACAAGCCGCGTGTGCCGGTCGATCGGATCCACCATTTGCCCGTGCATAGCGTTAGATCAGCTAGCGTGGAGAGGAAGCGCGGGACGAAAAATGCACACAGAGTACTGATGATCATCCGTGCCGAATATATATACTATTTCTTTCAATTCAAATACTATTTCCTCCGATCCATATTAATTGTCGTCGATTTGGACCATTATGCGTGGAATGGACCAACGTACGTGTTGGTCTCAGTAGCTGTAGCTCGTTTATCATGCTCGTGCGTCAAGATCAATTGGTAGTCAATCCGTACCGTAACCGCTCTGAGTTGACGCACATATATGCATGCGTCGACGAATTATTGGTCTCGCAATCTTAGCTTGTTTATCATGCGCATAACTGCGCCCAGACCGAGAGTCGGCATATATAGCATAATAGATCATCATTGTTAGGGAACAAATAACTCCGTTTTGCTCATATGGTTGTCGCACACTTAACCGACTGCGTACGACTCCCTTGGCAACTTCGAACCAAGCCAGAGACCCTGAATTAGTTAGGCGATGCAACATCGCGTCAAATAATTACCATGGGTCTCCCTAGTTAACCCTGCAGCATGTAGCCACCAACTCTTTGTCTGAATCGGGACATCTGAGAAACCACATCTTTTTTTAAACAGGTTCAGATACTGATACTGTCGAGAAGACTGGTAGGCTTCTTCAGTTTCTCTCGTTGATTAGATAAGAGCATCTCCAGCCGTTCGGCCCCACAGGGCGTAGAAAAATCGTGGCCTAGGGCGAGCTGGCGCTAGTTCGATCCCTGGGGCCGGCCTAGCTCCCAGTCACGACCCCAGCCGCCCCCTCAAGCCACGGCAAAATTCAAACGTAGTCGTTCCCGCGTCTAGAATAGACGTAACAATCCGGTGATCAAGCGGCCTGGCCGGATGAGTTATGTTCGGCGTACAAAAAAACAGGAAAGGACGAAAGCGCGCATCAGGCGGCGAGGTCGGCCTCCGGCGTCGCCGGAGTCGGCATGCGCGGGCTTGACGGGGCCTCTGTGCTTGGCGGCGTGGCTTCTGTGTTGCGGGCAGTCTCGGCATCATCAGCGGCCAGGCTTGGCGGCGGCGTCGACGTGTGCGTGGGCGTCGTGGGCGTGGGTGGCGTGGGCGTGGGCGTCGTCGTCGAGGGAAGCTGGTCCAGGATGAGGCCAACATGCGCCCTGTACCACGCCTTGACCACCTCGTCGGTGCTCTGGAGCATGTCCGCCCCGCCCAGCAGGAAAGCCAGGTCGGTGTTCCTCTTCTTCGCGGCGACGTTGGTCCGGAGTAGGTTGAGCTTGACGGCGCTGGTCGACATCAACGCCGACCAACGCGCCTCGGTCTTCTCTTCACGAAGGGCCGCCCGGACCTGTGCGTCGGCGAGGCAGTGCTGGATGGACTCTTGCACGCGAGTTGTGGCCGTGTCGGCGTGTTTCCCCTTCTTAGCACCTTTGTTGCCGTCCGGCCGCCCATCTGACGCGCCCGAAGTCGGCGCGTCAGGCTTGTAGGTCTCCTTGGCCTTCTCGATGGTGCGCCGGACTTCCGCCCACTTGTCGCACTTGTCGATGCGCTTCTAGACGTGGAGGTACTTGAACTCGGCATCGCTGTTGCCCTGCTGATACAGGTCGAACATGCGCAGCAACTGCGCGGGGACGAACAAACAGTCGGCTTGTGAACGGTGAAAAGAGGCGGGAGACCGGCGTGGCATACCTGATCCTCCATGTTGGCGCCGCTCTGCTCCTCTTGTTCCTCGTCGGCTCCTCCTCCTCCTCCTCCTCGTCCTGCTCCTCCTGTTCCTCGTCGCCGTAGACGTAGCCGAGCTCGCCCTCCATGCCGCCGCTGAGATCCACTGTCTTGTCCGCGGTGAACCCGGGAGACGCGACGGCCGCGGCCAAATCTTCCACGATGATCTCGTCCATGTCGGCCTCGGTCTCGTCGGTGCCGCCGAGGTGAGAGAAGGGCAACGTGCAACGGTGAAGAGGGGGCGTCGGGGAGGACGCGTACGCGGGCGGCGAGTAGTTGTGTGGAGGGTACTGCACGCCAGCGAAGGCGGGCGAGGGCGTGCGTTGGGCCAGGTGGCCATGGGGGAAGGCGGCGTTGGGGTTGAACCCACCGTGTGCGTCCCCGTCGGCATAGCCCGGTGACCCCCAGGGCACGTACTGCGCGTGGTTGCCGGGGGGATTCATCATCCCCGCGCGAGCCGCCTCGGCCTCGGCCTGGTCAGCGGCAGCGGCTCCCGCAGCCGCGCGTGCCGCGTTGTCACGGGCCTTCTTGGCGAGGGCCCTGTTCCGCCGGTCAGCGGTGATGACCTCCCGTCGCTGTACTTCCACCCTCCAATCGGCGTTTGACATGCCCGGCGGCTTGGACGGCGGCGCCCTCGGCTTCCTCTGCTTCGCCTGGGCGACGGAGGCGGTAGCGGTTGCCGTGGCGTGGGGCACGGCGTACTTCTTCGGCGGCATGGCGGCCCGCTGGGAGGCGAGCGGGAGGGAGAATGACGGGAGGAAAGGGGCAAATGGAAGGGAAGTGGGGGAAAAGCGGGAAGAAACGGCGGGAAGAGGCGCTCGACTCGCCGACAGGGCGGACACACACGCCCCTTTTCGCTTGTGCCGGTGCCCCAGGCGCCCCCCATGGCGCCGGGTTCTGCCTGGGTCCGTCGGCACCAATTTCGGCCTGAGCCGGCGAAAAACGGGCT
>NC_041387.1:614426690-614439030 GCF_002162155.2 Triticum dicoccoides | reverse complement strand
GGCGCCGGCGCGAAAAAACGCCTGGGGAGGGCCTGTTGGGGGCGCGGCTGGAGATGCTCTAATGTATGGACGGTATGCATAGATAGATGGCAGAGAACACACTGTGATTTCTTTTAATATAAATCGAAAAGGGAGCTCTCTCTATTAAGAAAAAGAAAAGATTCGATGGCACAGTAGACATGAAGCAAGAATGGAGTCTGCACCTGGTGGCTGGTCGTCGTCCGGCTATTGGGTGTGCGTCATCTGGGTCAGTGGCGAATGAAGAAATAAATTGGAGGGTGAGCTCACAATTTGCGCAAGTGTGTGCTATGCGAACATGTGTTGGGCTGGGCTGGGCTGGGCCTTCGTCATCTGGGTGTTCGTCTGTTGGGTCTCTGCCTTTGACTCGGAGTCCTCCACGTCCATCTTCATTGCCGCCACTATTGTGGATCATGTTCATCAGTACCTCCTCCTTATCCATCGGTTTAGACATCCTGAAAATAGAGATCAGGCACTGATGGGTGGGAGCCGGTATTTGCAAACGGACAAGCGTCGGTGACCGCAACTATATGAAGGTGTACTCCGCGTTGAGGTCGATGATGTACAACACGTGATGGCGGACGGTGACGGTGGACGCGGACTTTTGTTGCGGACTGAGCTGCAAGGTAGTGTGGTAGTATGGTTGATGTAGCTACTCGGCTAGGGCAGCCGGAATTGCACAACCTGCACCCATGGTTTAACACAATGTGTTGGAGGAGGTATCGGGTGACCGGCCGCCGCCAAAGAGTCCTCCTCTTTTTCTGTTTGCGGCGGCGGGCGTTGCATGTTGTTGTGTTGACCTTGCGGGAGGGCACCACCAGTGGGTCCTTCGGCTCCGGGGCCAGTATGACTATGCACATCTCCATTGGCACCACCTCTTGCTCGGTTTGCTCCATCACGGCGACGGATGGCTAAACATATGGGGAGCGAGGTGGGCGGCGGCGGTGATCAAAGCGGAGACAATGGGGAAGGGCTCATAGTCTAGGTAGAAACTGTGTCTACATTTCAACACTACTACTACATCATGTTGTACAGCTGGACCAATCAAAGTCGTAGTTCTATGAATGCATGTATTTCCTCTGTCCCATGGTATAAAAGCGTTTTTGATAATAGTGTGTCAAAAACGCTCTTGTTATACCGCGACGCGATTATGGGAGGAATCGGAGAACATGTACGACGTCGCGGAGACGTCAGTGAGCGAGCACCCCTCTCGCTCTATTTTGAGCCGTTTCTTGGTGCAGGCCATCAGACGCTCGACACGGCATGCGCTGCTTTAATTTGCACCAACAACGGCAAGGTGGGAAGTCATTTAAGCGCGCGCATCCACACGAGTTTAATTGCCCGATTTGTCCACGACGGCGCATAGTGTTGCTAGGACGCAGACAGCGAGACAGCCCGTCGGTCGTCGTCTACCCTGTCGTCGTGTACTGACTTTCTTTTTTACTTTCAGGTCTCGCGCGCGCGGTTCTCCGGCTGACTTCATTTTCACAACCAACGTAGCATAGCTCGCCCCTCCGCTCCACACCACACGTGTATTGTATTGTCTTGGACTAACCGCGCGCAGGTGGAGTTGCGGTCCGTTGCAGTCATCCATTTCTACAGCCACACGCTGCTGATTTTGATTAGTACTAGTTGCACGCTGGCTTCCTAAGCATCCCACGGTTTGTGTCTATCCCTAGGATAAACTACCTGCTCAATTTACATACTGTACTTGGCTATGTTTTTTATCAAATTTTATATACTCAATCAATTGAGAGTGAATCTTTTGCTCTCGGACATCTCCAACGCGCGCGGTATCTCAAAGCGCCCATAAAGGTCCGGTGCACGTGGTCCAAACACAATTTGCCATCTGGAGCGGTCCCTTAAAACATTCATGGACTAGTCTGCATTAGCATATCTGTTTTGTTGCAAACTGGAAGCAAATTTGGAGAAGCTTTGCCGAAGTCCGCTTGGCCCAATGTCAGTTGGACCACACGTCCTCACAACCCATGTTCTTTGTCCTCCCTCGCTCACCTCCGTTGTTCAAATTTGATGCCTATTTAAGAGACGGAGTCTGCCGGGACGCATTCGGACGGGGTCCACAGACGGATAGTTTGTCTATTTTAGGGCCTAGCGTTGGATAACCCCAAGCCATTCCTCTCCAGATAAACACTACACGAGATGATATGTGAGGGCACCACGTTGCTCCCATCTCGCCCACTAGCTTTGTCGGTGTAGGGCTGCGAAGAGGCCCCAATCAACTTGATAGAGTTGTAAATTTTTTTTTTGATTCAGAGTTTGGCCCAGGAGGTTATGGTCTACAGGTTTTGTTGATGCAGCGGCAACGTCGGCTTGCCTTTGCAGTTTGGTCCTTTGGCTTCGCTTCCATCGCGTCGATGCAGACTCTAGTGCTGCTGCGGTGTCTATAAGAAATAATTGAGATTTGGCTCTTGGATCTGTGGTTCTGCCGTGGTGATGGTTTGAGTGTTGGTCCATCATAACTGTGATCTTAATGACTTCACTTTTGTAATCGACAACAAGCTGGCTCCGGTGTAGAGCGGCACGTGACATGGCACTATCGGCAGGATGAAGACGGTGGACTTAAGAGATTTTGATGTAACTTTTTTATTTTCTATATATATGGGTATTTGTAATGCTGGCTTGGTTTTTTGCGGGGTAAAGAAAACTTAGTTACCTTGCCTGTGAAAGAACATGGTACACTGGACTGGACGGGAAGAATGACGACATGGGCGACGGACCCTGTGGCCGCCATGGAGTGAGTGGTTTAGTGGTTACTGTCTAAGACGCAAGCAAGAGACGATTTCACAGAGAGCAGTAGTTGGTGCTAGACTCGTAGCTAGGAGAGCTACGGAAATGCAAAGGGAGGCCGAGCATCAGGCAGGACTTTATCCTGTCCGTTCATGTGCGCTAGGGATCCGTGCTTGTCCGGTATTCTCGGCTCATGTCCCCTTGTATCGGTGGCAGGCGCGTGTATTCAGGAAGAAAGGTGAAGCATTGGGCATGGAATCTTGCTAGCTCAATAGCTCCTTGTCCATTGTCCTACCCTACTCGAAGCTGGCTAGTAAATGTGCCAGTGCAGCGAGCGCAAAACCTGTACCTTGACCGGCTCCAGCTGCGCACAAAGCAGAAATCCGGCGTTGCCTGACTGTCCACCAGTTCTACCGTGCAGACGTGGAGGATTGTTGGCCAGGACGTGGTAGTTTGATTATCAGCCAGCCTTGGTTAAGCTCACAAACATCATTTGAATCTCTTTGTCTTGTATAGTACGTACAAAGTTTGGCACCCTCGCAGATCACTGCTGGAAAAGGCTTTTGTTTGAGCGTAAAAAATAAGAGAGGCTTTTGTTTACTCGTTAACATTTTTCCCATTTTATATCATAGATTGTCGCAGTTGGCAAATGAACAAAACGCTCTCACTAGCCAAGTTTGAGCATAATGAAACCGTTTACAATGTAAACATTTCTTTTGTGACTCATTAGGACCAAACATGCGGCACACCTTACATTAGACAGTCAACTTATCTCCTCTAATGCAATCAGAAGATAGATAGGTGTACATAGTTCACATCGGCATCATATCCTGATAAAAATAGAGTTACACGATTTGAGGCCACATGAAGTAGCACTTGTACACAAGTGCTGCAACAACACGAACAGGGAAAAACTCTTCACGCAGCAAGATCTTTGGTTGCCAGGGGCATGACCTGCAGCACAACTTGTACATAACCAAGCTAGTTATCAATAACAGTATCTGTTAACCGACAAATAATGCAGCAGCCACAATGCCAAACAATTAAAGCCAATAAGATAATTAAGCACCTAAACCATCAGCTTGCAGCTAAATAAGCTGAAACAGAACAAAACAATCTTGCTTCCTGGTGTGTCAAACCCACACAAGGACAACACCAAAAAACAGTACTAAACAATCCTTCAATCCAAAAATTCAACTCACACCAACCATGTACTTCCATATTCTCTCGTTGACAAAATCTGGAGGTCAGTAAACAATCTGGTTTTCCCCAAGTACACCAGCGACTAAAATCCAACCCCCAAACACTAAACCATTTTTACTTTCACTAGAAGCACACCGCATATCAGTTTTTGTAACCAGAACCAAGCTGCTTGCTACTTCCTTGATCTAAAAAAGCTGCTTGCTACAAGTGTAGAGGAAATCAAACATCATTACGACCGACCAATACAATAAATTGCCCATAGAAACAGTAAAAAAATCCAGGAATGTACAGCACAACCATCGACGAAATCCAAGCCCATTATAAGTAATCCCCCTTGTCACATGCATCAGCTCTCTGCTAACCTGGAGCAACTAGAACAACTTTGTTTACAAATCCAAATCAACCCAAACAGCATGAACTCTAAATCATAATGTATGTGTTTGATCTGAACTCTAATTTATCCTAAATTCAGTAGCACATAGTTCATCAGGATTTCAAAATCCAGACCGAAAAAATATTCACTAGACTTAGCGATGGTCAGACACTAACCCAAATAGCTAAGAGAAAAATTAGTAAGAGGCACTACCGTTCAGATTATTCACTTGGAAAGCACGCCCTCTCAACCAAAACGAACTGCCGCCGGTAGCTTTGATGCATACATGCACCCCGGCGAAACCAGCCAGATCAGCAGTACCAAAGGAATAAAAGGAACAAAATAAAAAAATAACCAAAAACATGCAAATCTGGAACAGATGAACAACTAGGAGAAAAGCAAGTACAGGTCGTGATCCAGCCTCACGAACGAAAACAATGAAGAAAATGATTTCTGACGGCCAGATCCGTGGACGAGGACCGCGTCCTCGGCAGATCTCGTGTTGCCCAAACTCGAACTGATCTGGCCGCCGGAGTGGAAGATGACGCGGGATCCGGGTGGTTTGGCTGCCGTAGTGGAAGAGGAGAAGCGCTCCAGCCGTCGCCTCGGTCACAGGCGCATCGTTGGAGCGGAGGTTGGGTGTGGCGGTGCCATGAGCAGACGAGAGGTGGCCAGCGCAACGGGAATAATGGAAGAGAGAGATAGAGAGGAGAGCTCGTAGCAGAAGATGCAGTCTTCACGTGCGCAACCCCACGGCGAGGATAAGGAGGAAGAGGGACAGAAGCAGGCCGATGGGCCAAACATGTACGCCTATAGGTGTATCCTGGACCGTATTTGGATGCATAGGCTGACACGAGCCGACACGAGCCTGCCAACCAGCCTGACGGGATTCCAGATCCCAAGCCCATTCCAATGGCCAGGATACCGGCCTGCCTGATGCTCGGCCTCCAAAAGCCCGCACTCGGAGAGCTACCGCTACTCATCGGATCAACCAGCTGCAGATGGTGCCCCGAGCATTCAATATGTTCACAGTAATAAGTATAGATGTAGAACTCAGGCCGGGCGGAGGTCCATGGCTTCCTGATTTAGACGGCGACATCTTCCTACGTTCACACGCCAAGTCGCCAACCAAGCAACAAACAGCACCGTGCTCTCGTTATCCGCCGCTGCAATGCTCGATCGATCGGCTAGGGTGGGGCTGTGGGCTTCACGATCAACTAGCTAGTACTCCCTCCGTAAACTAATATAAGAGCGTTTAGATTACTACTTTAGTGATCTAAACGCTCTTATATTAGTTTACAGATCTAAACGCTCTTATATTAGTTTACGGAGGGAGTAGCTAGCGAGCTAGACCGAGAGGATCGGCGGTTAGTTTGTGGCGTCGAATTGCTCTTGCCGCATGCATGGGCGAATCAATTGGTCACACTCGCTGTAGCTTGTTTATCACGCGCTGAGATTTGAAATTCACGAATCAATTGGTCACATTAGCTTGTTTACCACGCGCGGAGATCTGGTATTGACGAATCAGGGTCAGCCTGTAACGAGTGAAGTCTGAAATAAACCCTATGACTGTAGAGCTCGACAGAAATGAACCCTCACATGTAAATCCCTGAAATATGTACCCTGACTTAATCGATTCCGGTCGTTTTGAACCTTGAGGTCTTATCCAAACATAGGATTCCTAAATACCACCTGGAAAGACCGGGATCGATTACTCAGCCAACACCTGCAGATGGGTCCCATGCAATCAAACCCCTTCCGTCAGCACTCATCAACATCACCGTAGACTGCACCTCGTGCGACGGCCACGGGAGCTGCGTGACTCGCAACCACTCATGGCCGAGGCAGGATCACCGGCTGGCGTAACAGGACCTGCTCGTTCTTGATGCTAGCCATCGCTGCACATCCAGCTTCGTACACCGGCGAGCTATCGGATGTCTCCCCGGATCCTGCATCGCTTGGGCTGTCGGGCGTCTTGCCTGCCATGGCATCGCCCGCGCTGCCTTGCATCGCCGGTTTCTTCATCGCTCGGGGAGCTGCGCATCTCGTCGATGCCGGGGCCGTGCGCCTCATCGGCTCCCTTGCCACAGGCGCTGTCGCTATGCCGCGTGACTTGCTGAAACCAGGGCCACGTATCTAGCGAGGCGTGCACACCGGCCGTGGTAATATTCGGCAATTCAGTGTGCTTTACGCCGGGGTCGCCGTGGCGGTCCAAAAACATTTTTACCTGGCTCGGCGCTTGGTGTCATGCACCGGCTCGTTGTAGAGCTTTACCAATGTTTGCAGGCTACATGCACGTACAAGCCAGTAACACTAGTAGAAAAGAGGGCATTTGTCCCGGTTTGTAAGGGCCTTTAGTCCCGGTTCTTGAACCGGGACTAAAGGGTCGTTACTAATGTCTCCCCCCTTTAGTCCCGGTACTAACATGAACCGGGACAGATGTGCCTCTACGTGGCCGGTCCGCTGAGCCCAGACAGGAGGGCCTTTGGTCCCGGTTGATGGCAACAACCGGGACCAAAAGGCATCTACGCGTCAACATTTCAGTGACCGTGGTTTTTATTTTTTTAAGGGGGTTGGGGGTTGGGGGTTTTGGGGGGTTAATTTAGGTGTTTTATATATTGTGTTAGCTAACTAATTAATAGAGAGAAGTGTCCTCTTTTATGTACGTGCTTGGTCGACGCTACGTACTGTACATAGAGAGGCCCTCGACACGCTAGCTAGTAAGAAAATGAAGGGAACCATTAAGTATAGAAATTCGTCATGCATACCGAGAGAAGTGATTGATCGACCTCTCCTTCTCCGAGAGATTGGTCGAACAACAAGTTTTCGTATTATCTATCCGACGCTACTGGCTACATACATATACAATATGTAAGATCTCTTACAATCCCCTAGCAATTGAAATCAATTTCCACATGATATTCTCCGGCTTTATTGATGACGTGGTCAAGAAAGAATCCCGCTAATTCCTTTTGAATTGCTTTCATGCGATCTTGTTCTAGGAGTTCATCCCGCATCTGCCACGTCTAATTTGAAGAAGGGGGTTAATACATATATGAATGAAACTCAACAGAAATGATGGTGTAATAAAATGAAATTGTGAATATTATTGCTTACGCACTTCATATTGTCTTTTAGAGTAGCCCCGCTTATTTTTCAAAGTCGCGTTGTAGATGAACTCGCACACGTAGTATCCACAGAAATCATTCCCTTGTTCCTGCCACAAGCACTTTACGAGAAATAGAGGTCAATCAAACTGATAATGAAGCATTATAAATGGCATTGATGCGCGTAACTAGCTAGCTAGTAGTACTTACTTTCGGGTATGTATAACGCAGCTCCTTCGGCAGTCCCGGAACTTCTGCGGTGAACTGTTTCCTAACCCTGCAAGACAAAGAAAATAATTATTATTACTTGAGATATCAGGAAATGAACAAAAAGTTGCCGATATGGTGCGATAATGATCGATTGAACTTACTTGTTGAGCAAATTAGTCATGTGCGCATAGGTTTCGGAATCTTTTCGTCTCGAGTCTAAGACGTTTACTACTCCCCGCTCAAGCTTAATCTCCAGAAGAACATAGTGGAATCTGCGCACGCATGCATAACTCATCAATTACATTACTATAACCTCGTTCGAGTAATAAGGGAAACCGAATATGCACACGACAGTAACACTCACTGGAAGTTGTAAGGAAAGAGTATTAAATCTTTGTTTTGATTTTTGATCAACTATTGTAGCAAGTTGGCCTCGGCCTCTTCGGCGTGCTTTGTAACCTGAATTTCATCTATGATATTTGTGTTAATGAACCCAATATCATATATTTCTTGTTTTTTGCACTCGACGATCTTCAATCTGCATAATATAGTGAGGATAATTAATTATAAATACATGTAATGAAAGAGCCGAGCTATATATAGACTTAATGACAGAAATAGTACTTACAGACAGTAGCAAAAGACCGTTAATTTATCGAGGGCCTTTTGATTGAAGAACTCGAAGAACTCGTCAAATGGAACAGTCAACAGATCAGTTCCAACGAGGTCGTGCTCCTCTTTAATATTCAGATACAAAGCATTCGTCCCCCCAGACTCTCTGTAGGTTTTCATGTACCAATTATGTAATCTTTGCATCATAGTTGTTAGAGATTTTTCATCTTTGACGAGAGGCTTCCCGTACTTGTATCTGTGTTCGTCCACCTCCAAAAAATCAGGAAGTTGATCATCAGACAGGTAATCTGCAAGATTGCCATAACCGACCACCGTCCCCGGAGCATTAGCGACGATGTCGCCGCTAGACACATTGAGCTGGGGCACGATTGCTTTGCTTGTTCGTCGAGCTAGGAAATTTTTTTCCCAGCTGCTCGTTCTTTTAACCTTTTATCACTGAAAGTACTTCCCAACCGCTCCGCTTCGAGATATGTCTGTTCAGTAATGCGCTCATAGTTGGTTCTCGGCGGAGACTTTGGTGGTTTCCTCAGGGCATCGATAGTGCGCTTTGCTTTCACCGGATCTACCTTCTCCTCCAGAGGTGGATGTCTCTTTGCTTTCAACCCGGCAAAGAAGTCGTCCACTTCGGCCTGCACGATCTTCGCGTTTTCCTCCTTGGTCCTCTCGTACGGTAACTTCTCTAGAGGTTTGAGAGAAGGACCGTATCTATATTGCCTCCCGCCTCTACTGGCTGTACTGCTAGACGCCGGAGCAGATGGAGCGGCTGCGGCGCCTGTCTTCTTTCGTGCTTGCTTACGAGGCGGAGGAGAAGGACTACGACGCACCGGAGCAGCCGGGGCGGTGGCGGGTCTCTTCCGCCCTTGCTGGCGAGGCGGAGAAGGAGGAGGCTGCTGGCTGCTCGGGCGCGTCGACGCAGGCGGAGAAGGAGGTGGAGTGCCACCACGCGTTGGAGAAGGAGGAGGCTGCTGGCTGCTCAGGCACGCCGGCGCAGGCGAAGAAGGAGGCGGAGTGCCACCATGCGCCGGAGAAGGAGGAGGCTGCTGGCTGCTCGGGCGCGCCGGTGCAGGCGGAGTGCCGCCACACGCCGGAGAAGGAGGCCTAGTGCCCTGATCGTCACTCACTAGAGGAGGAGGCGGTGGAGGAGGCGGAGTGCCGTGACTCGCCGGAGGAGGAGGAGGAGGCGGAGGCGTCCAGTTCGGAAGGTTGATGAGCTCCTTCCGCCATAGGCATGGAGTCTTTAGAGCAGAACCCAGCCTAGTCTCCCCTTCACCGGTAGGGTACTCAAGCTGGAGGTCCTCAAATCCCTCTGTTATTTCATCCACCATCACCCTAGCATATCCTTCTGGAATCGGCCGGCAGTGAAAAGTTGCGCCGTGTTCAGTAGGATAAATAGAGCCAACAGCCGCCTTGACCTTCAAATTCATCCATCGCATCATAAGGTGGCAATTTTGAGCCTCCGTGATAGCATCCATGGGATAGCTGGCAGGAGCCGTCAAGACATGCTCCGGCTGAAGCAGCTCGGTGGAAGCCACGCTGCTTCTTCGCTGAGATGGCGGGGTAGCTTCGGGGGAAGCTTCGGCAGGTCATTTGTTGCGATCTGCTCTCGTTCCTCTATCCCCATTACCCTTTCGTGCAATGTCTGCAATTGACTCTGCTCTAGTTTCTTCCTCCTCTCGTGGGTTTTGTAACCCCCTGCGTCCGGAAAACCAACCTTCCACGGAATGGAGCCTGGCGTGCCTCATGTCCTTCGAGGGTGCTCAGGATTCCCGAGGGCCATTGTGAGCTCGTCCTTCTCCCTGTCTGGAACGAACGTCCCTTGCTGCGCTGCATCGATATACTGCCGAAGCCTTGTGACTGGTGTTTTCAGTTGCTCGTCCGTCCAACGGCACTTCCCTGATACAGGGTCCAAGGTTCCGCCAGCCCCGAAGAACCAAGTCCGGCAACGGTCTGGCCATCTCATTGTCTCCAGTTCAATCACTTTATCAAGCAGATCATTCTCAGCCTTGGACCACTTAGGCCGGGCTTTGAGGTAGCCACCTGACCCCGTGCGATGGTGAAACTTCTTCTTTGCAGCATTTTGCTTGTTTGTCGCCGACATCTTCTTACTCTTTTCTGATGTCGTGTAGGCCACAAATGCGGGCCAGTGATCTCTGATCTTCTCATATTTGCCGATGAATTCTGGTGTCTCTTCTTTGTCGACAAACTTTTTCAGCTCTTTCCTCCACCTCCTGAATAGGCCTGCCATCTTCTTAAGAGCACAAGACTTGATTAATTGCTCTTTAACTGGCTTCTCCGGATCCTCCTTTGGCGGTAGGGTAAAATTTGCCTTCAGCTCAGTCCAAAGATCATCTTTCTGCATATCATTGACATAAGACACCTAAGGGTCTTCCTCCTTAGGCTTATACCATTGGTGGATGCTGATCGGGATCTTGTCCCTAACAAGAACCCCGCACTGAGCAGCAAATGTGTTCTTTGTCCGGATGGGTTCAATCGGTTCGCCGTCGCGCGCGATTGCTGTGATCTCAAACTTTTCATCCGAGCTCAACTTTTTCTTCGGGCCTCGTCTCCTTACTGAAGTTGTGCTCGATCCGGAGGGCTAGAAAGAGGAAGAAATACGAGAGTTAATTAATATGTGTACATATACCAAAACAATGAATGCATCAATTAACTAGTCAGCACGGGCTTAACTAATATATATATACCTGGCCGGACTCGGTTCGGTCACCGCAGCAGCCAGCACGGTCTCCTTCTTGTACCTCCATTGGGTCACCGGAGCCATCATGAACATAGCCCTCTTATTGTACCGGCATTAATGGGCCAGAGCCATCATGAACATAGCCCTCTTCTTCACCCAGTCCTTTCTGACCAACGGTGTCGTTGAAAAATGACGCAACGACATCACTTCCTTCTGCGATTATCTCCCCCAACATCGCTTCTATTACTTTGTCTCAGGAGTGCTCCATAGTTTCTGCAAATATTTACAACATGTCAATTATTATTCAAACATGGTACAGATGGATATACACTACTAGGGAAAAGCCTAGCAGCAGCGCGGGTTTTGGGCCTATTAGTAGCGCGGGGGCCGGCGCTACTAATAAGGCGCTACAGCTAACGTATAGCAGTAGCGCGGGTGCCACCCGCGCTACTACTACGTCCTTTAGTAGTAGCGTGGATAAAACCCCCGCTACTACTACCAGCGCGGGTTTTTTTTTGAATTTTTTCGAAAAAATATTTTGATTTTTCCCCTAATTTTCAAATTTCCGAATTATTTTAACCTCAAATCTCTAATCACCCCTCATCGCTGCTCAATTTAATCTCTAATCACCCCTCATCATTCCAAATCATCTAACTTCCCGGACGGTCACCCATCCTCTCACTACTCCAGCCTGAGCACGCTTAACTTCCGGGTTCTATTCTCCCTCGTTTCCAAGTCCGCACTTGTTGTTTTCCTGACAATAGTAAGATGTCAATCCTATTAACCTTAGGAATTTAGCTTGAGCATGAAGTCACACATTTCACTATTTGAGTTTGAAACTATTGTTCTAAAAAATTAGTAACACTAATATTTCTTGAATAATTAGTTTGACCACAGTTTAACCATAGTTTGACCAAAATTCAAAAAAACTGAAATAATTATTTAGTAACACTAATATTCTAGAATAATTACTTTGACCATTGTTTGACCACAGTTTGACCGCAGTTTGACCACACAGTTTGAAATTTTTTCGATTTTTTCAACTCTAGATCTTAAAAGCCCCGTAACTTTTTTTCTGTTTGGTTTTTGAGGATTTTGAAAATGTTTAACGGGGTTTCCCCCAGTTAAATTTGGATGTAACTTTTCGAGTAGATGATTTTTCATATAAAAAACTTTTTCATCCGAGTTAGTATGCAAAAGTTATGCCCATTTTTACAAATTCTCGAGAGATTTTGCAAATAAAGTAGAAATTCATATTTGCAAATTTTCCCAACAACTGACCACATATCACATGGGAAACTTATTTTCTTTTATTTTTTTGACATTTTCATCATTTTATTTTATTTTTTTTAA
>NC_041387.1:614425941-614426480 GCF_002162155.2 Triticum dicoccoides | reverse complement strand
CTCGCTACTACTATGGCACCACTTAGTAGTAGCGAGGGCTAAAAACCAACGCTACTGCTATCAAACTTAGTAGTAGCGAGGTTTTAAAAACCCGCGCTACTACTATGGCATGTCCCGGGGGTCACGGTAGAGACCGCTTAGTAGTAGCGAGGGTTAAAAACCCTCGCTACTGCTACTTACCAGTAGCGCAGGTTTTTAAACCTCGCTAGCAGTAGCGAGGGTTTATAGGCTTTTCCCTAGTAGTGATATATTAGTGGCAAACGTAGAACTAGCTAGCTAATCACAATAAGGAATCATGTTAGTGGCCTCGACGCTGCTTCTCTAGGGTTTGGGGTGGCCTAGACAACGCTTCAAGGGTTTGGGGTGGCCTCGACACAATGCTTCAAGGGTTTGGGGTGGCCTCGACGACAACGCTCTTTTAACTTGGTAAATTTGGGTGGCCTCAAGAGAGTTTGTCGGGTAGGGGCGCGGCGGGAGGGGGTAGGAGACCAACATCGTTTTTCTCTAGGGTTTGGGTGTCCTCGAGAGTTTTGGTCGAG
>NC_041387.1:614416150-614425316 GCF_002162155.2 Triticum dicoccoides | reverse complement strand
GCGGCCGCGCAGGGCAGGGGCGGCGACGCGGCGGCCGCGCAGGGGCGCGGGACGGGAGGGGCGCGGGAGCATGTGCTCATAGGGGGCGGCGGCGACGGCGAAGGCGAGCAGCCTGACGGCGTCGGTGGCGGCGGCAACGACAAAGGCGAGCAGCCTGACGGCGTCGGTGGCGGCGACGACGGCAAGGTGGAGCAGGGGCGTCGAGCGGCAACGGCGACGAGGAGGAGCAGGGGGCGTCGGGGGTGAAGTGGGGGATTTGGTCGAAAACTGCTAAGTGCTGTATATATATCAAGAGCATTGGTCCCGGTTCGTGGCACGAACCGGGACCAATGCCCCCTTTAGTCCCGGTTGGTGCCACCAACCGGGACCAAAGGCCCCTGTGCTGCCCGCATCGCTGCCAAAGTTTAGTCCCACCTCGCTAGTTGAGAGGGCTCGAGAGTGGTTTATAAGCGGTGTTGCGCCCACCCTCTCAAGCTCCTCTCAACTGCAGGCTTTCGGGCCTAATCTCACACTATGCTGCTGTGGGCCTATTGGGCCTTCTACGGGCCTGAATCCTGGCCCAGGTTGGGTTTCTAGTCATATTCAGGCCGTGGTGGCCCAATTGGTGGCAGTTTTTTTAGTTTTTTTAGTTTTGTTTTTTGCATTATTTATTTTCTTTTGTTTTTTGTTTTATTTTTTAATTCTTTTTGCTTTTAGTTTTAGAAAAATTATAAACTTTCTATTAGTGCCATTAGTTTTCAAATTTGAATAGTTAAAATTTGAATTCTTTGAAATTTGTGTGAATCACAAGTTTGTGATTAACTTTACTAAAAAATGAATATAGATGCGCCTATAGAGAAAAAAGGTCCAGACGAACTAGGACCAATGGCCCACGTGGCTGCCCTCTTGAGAGTGTTCTTGGTGAGAACATAGTTGACAAGGAGCGAACCGGGATTAATGGTATTACGAGGGCCGAACCATAAGACATTAAAGCATTTCAAATGAACTCTGAAAAAGTTGAAAGTTGGCATGGTATCATAATTTCACCCACATAGCATATGCATGTACAAAACGGACAATGGTATCATACTCGTCTGTTACAAAGTTGGCATGGTATCATCATAATAGTTGTGGGAGAAAGTCTTCACTTTTTCTTCGCTTGTGTCATTTGCTTATTGCGCCATAACCATGGATAATCTTCATAGTTTATCAGGATGCTGGGGTCAGCCTTGACTTTGAAGGGAGGAATTTCATGAAACTTTTCATAATCTTCAGACATGTCTGTCTTTCCCTACACTCCCACGATGTCCCTTTTTCCTGAAAGAACTAGGTGGCGCTTTGGCTCATCGTATGATGTATTCGCTTCCTTATCTTTTCTTTTTCTCGGTCTAGTAGACATGTCCTTCACATAGATAACCTGTGCCACATCATTGGCTAGGACGAACAGTTCATCAGTGTACCCAAGATTTTTTAGATCCACTGTTCTCATTTCGTACTATGGGTCTACCTGTACCCCGCCTCCTGACAGATTGATCCATTTGCACTTAAATAAAGGAACCTTAAAATCATGTTCGTAGTCAAGTTCCCATATGTCCACTATGTAACCATAATACGTGTCCTTTACCTCTCGGTTGTTGCATCAAAGCGGACACCACTGTTTTGGTTGTGCTCTTTTGATCTTGGTCAATCGTGTAAATTGTATTCCCATTTATCTCGTATCCTTTCCAAATCGTAACAGTCAAAGATGGTCCCCTGGACAACAAGTACATCTCATTACAAACAGTGTTGTCACCTCTGAGACGTGTTTCCAACCAACTGCTGAAAGTCCTGATGTGTTCACATGTAATGCAGTCGTCGCACTGCTCCGGGTGTTTGGAGCGCAGACTGTTCTTGTGTTCATCGACATACGAGGTCACCAAGGTAGAGTTCTGTAGAACTGTGTAGTGTGCTTGAGACCAAGAATATCCGTCCCTGCATATTATTGAGTCCCTTCCAAGCGTGCCTTTTCCAGTCAGTCTCCCCTCATACCGCGATTTAGGGAGACCTATCTTCTTAAGGCCAGGAATGAAGTCAAGACAAAACCCGATGACATCCTCTGTTTGATGGCCCATGGAGATGCTTCCTTCTGGCCTAGCGCGGTTAAGGACATATTTCTTTAGGACTCCCATGAACCTCTCAAAGGGGTACATATTGTGTAGAAATACGGGGCCCAGAATGACAATCTCGTCGACTAGATGAACTAGGACGTGCGTCATGATATTGAAGAAGGATGGTGGGAACACCAACTCGAAACTGACAAGACATTGCACCACATCACTCCTTAGCCTTGGTATGATTTCTGGATCGATCACCTTCTGAGAGATTGCATTGAGGAATGCCCATAGCTTCACAATGGCTAATCAGATGTTTTCCGGTAGAAGCCCCCTCAATGCAACCGGAAGCAGTTGCGTCATAGTCACGTGGCAGTCATGAGACTTTAGGTTCTGGAACTTTTTCTCTGGCATATTTATTATTCCCTTTATATTCGACGAGAAGCCAGTCGGGACCTTCATACTAAGCAGGCATTCAAAGAAGATTTTCTTCTCTTTTTTGGTAAGAGCATAGCTGGCAGGACCTTCATACTGCTTTGGAGGCATGCCATCTTTTTCGTGCAAACGTTGCAGGTCCTCCCGTGCCTCAGTTGTATCTTTTGTCTTCCCATACACGCCCAAGAAGCCTAGCAGGTTCACGCAAAGGTTCTTCGTCACGTGCATCACGTCAATTGAAGAGCGGACCTCTAGGTCTTTCCAGTAGGGTAGGTCCCAAAATATAGATTTCTTCTTCCACATGGGTGCGTGTCCCCCAGCGTCATTCGGAACAGCTAGTGCGCCGGGACCCTTTCCAAAGATTACGTATAAATCATTGACCATAGAAAGTACGTGATCACCGGTACGCATGGCGGGCTTCTTCCGGTGATGAGCCTCGCCTTTGAAATGCATGCCTTTCTTTCGACATTGATGGTTGGTCGGAAGAAATCGACGATGGCCCAGGTACACATTCTTCCTGCAGCTTCCCAGGTATATACTTTCGGTGTCAAGTAAACAGAGCGGGCCAATTGCTGATGGTCACGAATAGCAATGCCTTTAGGTCAAATTCCTCCTGTTTGTGCTCATCCCACGTACGTACACCGTTTCCATTCCACAACTGTAAAAGTTCTTCAACTAATGGCCTTAGGTACACATCAATGTCGTTGCCGGGTTGCTTAGGGCCTTGGATGAGAACTGGCATCATAATGAACTTCCGCTTCATGCACATCCAAGGAGGAAGGTTATACATACATAGAGTCACGGGCCAGGTGCTGTGATTGCTGCTCTGCTCCCCGAAAGGATTAATGCCATCCGCGCTTAAAGCAAACCATACGTTCCTTGGGTCACATGCAAACTCAGCCCAGTAATTTCTCTCGATTTTTCTCCACTGCGACCCGTCAGTGGGTGCTCTCAACTTCCCGTCTTTCTTACGGTCCTCACTGTGCCGTCGCATCAACTTGGCATGCTCTCCGTTTCTGAATAGACGTTTCAACCGTGGTATTATAGGAGCATACCACATCACCTTCGCAGGAACCCTCTTCCGGGGGGGGGGGGTCGCCGTCAACATCACCAGGGTCATCTCGTCTGATCTTATACCATAATGCACCACATACCGGGCATGCGTTCAGATCCTTGTACGCACCGCGGTAGAGGATGCAGTCATTAGGGCATGCATGTATCTTCTGCACCTCCAATCCTAGAGGGCGTACGACCTTCTTTGATGTGTATGTACTGTCGGGCAATTCGTTATCCTTTGGAAGCTTCTTCTTCAATATTTTCAGTAGCTTCTCAAATCCTTTGTCTGGCACAACATTCTCTGCCTTCCACTGCAGCAATTCCGGTACGGTACCGAGCTTTGTGTTGCCATCTTCGCAATTGGGGTACAACCCTTTTTTGTGATCCTCTAACATGTGATCGAACTTCAGCTTCTCCTTTTGACTTTCGCATTGCGTCCTTGCATCGACAATGACCCGGCGGAGATCATCATCATCGGGCACATCGTATGGTTCCTCTTGATCTTCATCAGCTTCGCCCGTTGCAGCATCATCGTGCACATCGTCGGGTTCCTCTTGATGTTCAGTAGCATCACCGTATTCAGGGGGCACATAGTTCTCATCGTACTCTTCTTCTTCGCCGTCTTCCATCATAACCCCTATTTCTCCGTGCCTCGTCCAAACATTATAGTGTGGCATGAAACCCTTGTAAAGCAGGTGGGTGTGAAGGATTTTCCGGTCAGAGTAAGACTTCGTATTCCCACATATAGGGCATGGACAACACATAAAACCATTCTGCTTGTTTGCCTCAGCCACTTCGAGAAAATCATGCACACCCTTAATGTACTCGGAGGTGTGTCTGTTACCGTACATCCATTGCCGGTTCATCTGCGTGCATTATATATAATTAAGTGTGTCAAAAATCATTACAGAACATCATGAATAGATAACTAAGTGACCAAATTAATAGAAGTTCATCATCACATTAAAACCAAAGTACATACATAGTTCTCATCTTCAAGCGAAAATCATTACAGAACAACATAAAGCTCTACAGAGCATCTAAATTAATTAAACCATACATTGAAACTATGTAAAATATTTCAATGCGAAAACAAATGCGATCATAATCGCAACCAAGGTAACAACTGATCCAACGGCATAATGATACCAAGCCTCGGTATGAATGACATATTTCTAATCTTTCTAATCTTCAAGCGCATTGCATCCATCTTGATCTGGTGATCATCGACGACATCCACAACATGCAACTCCAATATCATCTTCTCCTCCTACATTTTTCTTATTTTTTCCTTCAAGAAATTGTTTTCTTCTTCAACTAAATTTAACCTCTCGACAATAGGGTCGGTTGGAATTTCCGGTTCAACAACCTCCTAGATAAATAAAATCTATGTCACGTTGGTCGGCATAATTTTCATAAACAATAAATGAACCAATAGTTATGAAAAGATAATATATACCACATCCGAATCATAGACAGGACGAGGGCCGACGGGGGCGGATAACAAAACCATCACACTATATAAGATGCAATAATAAAAGTAAGAAAATAATACAAGTATCTATCTAAACATACAAGTAAGAATATTTTTCCTTTCAGAAAGAAGATAAGAACAAGAGGCTCACCACGGTGGTGCCGGCGATGAGATCGGCGCGGGTGATCGACGGCGGTGAAGACGGGGACGGGGCGTGACGGACCGCTAAATCTAGACAAATATTAAGGAAAATGGAGCTTGGAGGTCGAGCTTGGAGAGGAGAAAGCTTAAATAGTGTGGCTCGGGCATTCCATCGAACACCTTGTGTGCATAGGAGGTGAGCTAGAGCACCACCAAGCCCTCTCCCCCTCGGCTGCCAGAAAAAACAGAGCAGTGTGCTCTGCTCTTACGCAAGAGGGTATATATAGGCACCTCATTGGTTCCGGTTGGTGGCATGAACCGGGACTAAAGGGCAGCCTTTGGTCCCGGTTCGTGGCACCAACCGGGACCAATGGTGGTGGGCCAGGAGCGAGGCCCATTGGTCCCGGTTCGTCCCACCAACCGGGACCTAACGGTCCAGACGAACCGGGACCAATGACCCACGTGGCCCGGCCAGCCCCTGGGGCTCACGAACCAGGTCCAATGCCACCATTGGTCCCGGTTCTGGACTGAACCGGGACTAATGGGCTGACCCGGCCTGGACCAATGCCCCCTTTCCTACTAGTGCAAGCTACAGGCATGCTTCTGATTACACCGGCTAGACACGCATATATACGCATATATAGGTGTGCTACTGATCTATTCCCGGCGAGAAACACGACACATGCAAGGTAGAATAAGAAGTCGATGACGAAGATGTACAGGCCGAAGCATGGGACGCGGTCCACCCGAAGATCGTTCCCAGATGGGGCAGCGAGCTAGAGCATGGACAAGAGGCAGTGGAGCTCGTACTAGGAGTGCCGGAGCGCAACGCGGATAGCCAACAGTGGTCAAATGGGCGTGGTGGTGGCTCCCATGTGAGCAAGCCGGTGTGGCAATCATTAATTCAATCAGAGTCAACAATCCCAGCCTTCGAGTGCCACGTCACCAAATCCTCTCTTAGAAATGCCAAAAGGTTCAAAATGACCGGGATATGCAAGGTTGGGGTACAGATTTCAGGGATTTAGACGTGAGGGTTTAGTCTCTTTGAGCTCTACAATCATAGGGTTTATTTCAGACTTGATTCACCTATAACAGTTGCATTGACGCATCAGCACCCATGCATTGACGAAATAGTCTCACGAGCTTAGCTGCTTGTTTATCCATGCGTTAGTTAAGCACTGCTGCTTTGAGGTTAAGATAAGAGCGTCAACATCCAACAGCATGCATTATTGACGAAACTGGAGTGCATTTGTGTCAATGCGAGCTGTTTCTCGGGTCACGCCCTCCCTTTGAATTCCTCGGCGTGCCATCATCACGGTTCTTGACAAATTTGTTACTGGCTAGGCTAGATAGGGAATGATAACTCCATTTTGGTCATCAGATAGTTGTACACTTAAGCAACATATAGTAGTAGTTTGTTACCGAAAAAGAGTTTCCTCTGCTTTGTATTTCAAAGAAACAAACACCATACACATAGTATTGCTGGCGTGAGCAGCACATCAAACCCAAAAGGAAAGAAAAAATAAATGCCAACAACGGCAGCTTGACAAAGCATGGATGAACCGCCACCGTTGCGCCCTCCGGAGACAAACCACCACCGCCCGAGGCTCCGATCTGCCGTGTATCAAGCGGCACGTGTTGGGGATATACATAACAGGTAGGCCCACGAAGGGTCGAAATATCATGAAGTATGGGTCCACACAACATGTGGGTCCAGGTAAATTTCATACAGACATACTATCCACTCGGACAAGCAGCATACTATCCACTCGACCAAGCAGCATACCATCCACTCGGATGACAGTTCACCACTCGACCGTATGACTCACTCGGATATACGAAGACCAGCAGAAAGCAAAGCAGTTGGCATCATTCTAATAGTGAGGGCTTGATAGTGGGCTGGCATTATGGCATTCATGCCCCATTTTGTAACACAGGAGGTGAGGGGGTGGCGCACTCTATATAAGCCACCCCCACCACTAGACTAGGGGGCTCTTTTCTTCCACCTCTCTCTCTTTTCACCATTAGTCTCAGGACTTAGCTCAGGCATGGGGATCCGTTCCTCTCTCTCACACACACATTGTAATCTCCGGATATATACTCAGATAAAACAAAGCCTCTCCGGAGCACGAGATGTAGGGTTGTTATCTCCATCGTGAGAGGCCCGAACTTGCTAAAACCACCGTGTCACCCATATGCATCTCGATAGATCATGCTCCGTTATCCTACCCCTCTCTTATTGTCGAAATCGTTACCACGACAGTTGGCGCCCACCGTGGGGCATGGCATCTATCGAGCCATGATGCATATGGTTCTTTCTTCAATCGCCAGCAATGGACTAATTTCTGCAGGCAACCCAATCTTTCTTGGGATGATCTCCTGAGATCAAACGATCGTCGCTTTCAATTTTGACTATTGAAGTCCCGACCGTCACACAAAATACTCCCCATCATACAAAAGGATCAGGGAGTTGCTCATCTCATCCTGTCCTCTTTACAATGAATCGATGATTTGCTAATTGGTTTTTGTTTCTTTTGCATGTCACACTTGTGAACGACGGAAGAGGAGAGAGCCACGACGATGGATGTCCTCGCAGACGCTCAGCCCTAGTGACTCCCCATCGGCGCCGCGCTGCAGCACGCCACCGTCGACCTCCTCAAGATCTTCCTCGGCTCCGACGGTGATGGCAAGCAGTGACCCACGCTCGCCACAACACGTCACCGCCGACTGCTCCGGCGGCTAAGCCATCATCTCGCTGTCCGGTGACCCACACTCGCCGTAGCACGTCACCGCCGACCACTCCGGCGGGCGCAGCGTGACCTGAAATGCCACGGTCAGATCCGCCGTCACCGCCAGCACCGCCGGGCCGGTTCGCATGCTGCTCTACGCCTGCGAGGTATACATTCCAAACTTCTCTCCGGCACCTCCGATGACCCCGTTCCCAGGTACGCAAGTCAATTATAGCAGTTAATTACCTGATTACTTATTGCGATAGTTAAGCTAGCCCATGCAAAAACTTCTCGCCCACGACCTCAAGTCCTTGGGCCGTTAGCCAATCATTTAATGGTCCGCTGGGCATGCAGAGTAGTTAATGCGCTAGTTTTCTCTGCCGTCGATTGATGACTAATGCGCAGGTTAATTTGTGCATGCATGCACGGCCATCCTTCCGTGGTCTTTACGCCCTGCCAAATAGCATTCATGTGTGGACACTTTATTAGTCCAACACAAAATATTTGTGGAGATCACAACCCAGTTGTGGTTCACTCGGTCGATTCACCCTTTCGCTCGGCCGGCTAACGAACAGGTTCACTCGGCCGGCTAGCCCAGATGATTTTTTGCACTCTGGACAGTTAACATGCAGGCTTCTCGGTTGGTTGGCTTCAGCATGCAACCTCCAGCGCCATCTTCCTCGTCGTTGTCTGCGAGGCCCTGCGCGTCACCCCCACATACGGCCCCTCCCTCCGGGGGCTGACGGCACTCCGCTTTGATAATGATGAACCCGGCAGACCAAGTCTCCGGCCACTCGGCAGAGGATTAAGGACCTTATCCTCTCTGATCATTTTACAAATTAGCTCACAAATTACTCGACACCCGCTTAACAGTTTCTTTTCTGTTCGAACCCAGGTTCACTCGGATGGGACTTAAGCTCACTTAAACGCATATTCGGATAAAGTTGCTCGGATGGATAAGAGACCACTTCGGCAGTCGAACATAAACGTTTCAGTCCAGCAACCACTCGGTTGGTCAGCTCATCACCACTCGGCCGCCCCGCGCGTCGCCACTCGGTTGGTCACCTCATCACCACTCGGCCTCCCCGTGCGTCGCCACTCGGTTGGTCACCTCATCACCACTCGGCCGCCCCGTGCGTCGCCATCGGTTGGTCACCTCATCACCACTCGGCCGCCCCGCGCGTTGCCACTCGGTTGGTCACCTCATCACCACTCGGACGCCCCGTGCGTCGCCATCGATTGGTCACCTCATCACCACTCGG
>NC_041387.1:614407009-614414855 GCF_002162155.2 Triticum dicoccoides | reverse complement strand
CGTCGCCATCGGTTGGTCACCTCATCACCACTCGGCCGCCCCGCGCGTCTCCATCGGTTGGTCACCTCATCACCACTCGGCCGCTCCGCGCTTCGCCACTCGGTTGGTCACCTCATCACCACTTGGCCGCCCCGCGCGTCGCCATCGGTTGGTCACCTCATCACTACTGACCGCCCAGGGCGTCGCCACTCAGTTGGACACATCTACATCAATCGGTCGCCCCTCGCATTGCCATCGGTTGAACACATCTTCACCACTCGGCCACTCGTGCGCCTTCAGACAGCTAAATCATTCTAGCACTACATTCTGTTATTTCCCTGTGCTTGAGTATCCCAAAATTCAGAAATCATGTTCACTCGGAGGCCACACCATCGAGTGTGCCCCTACGCTCGGTTTCTTATTTTCACATAATTGCTTAGTACTCACTCCCGAGTACAACTTCCATTTTAATGCATACATCATTCATGAACACCACGTGTTCTTCATTTCGAGTTTGCATCAGTCCCCGGGGGCTGCAACTCAGTCGGAACACTACACTTCCGTTTTATTTGAGCCAGCACTCCTACATGTCCAGTTGTATCCGTAGCTTCGACACGTTCGAACGGATCCTTCGCTCTTTCAGACTCTTGTTGGTTAACCAGCAAGCCCCTTGCACTCCCAGCGGGTGTCTTTGGGTGTTATTCACACAAATCATTTCAGCACACATCAAATTTCCTTGAAAAATTATTTCATTGGCTTGTGCCATTTTTTACACAAGTTACGCGATCATTCGACGGCCCTATGCGCCAACTTCATCGCTGCTCAGACTCGATCACCGTACCAGTCCTAGCGCACCACAACACCGACCTTGCCGCTCTGTTGGCTTAAAACACATCCAGCCAACCCATCTGTGGAATCCTTTTCATCGTATCAATGATATAGACCTCGTCAGGCATGAGACAGGTAAGTCCCTTTTATAATTAAACTTCACACACTTCACTCTTTTGCGAGTTTGCCTCTTTCGAGCATCACTCAGAAGCTTCTCCTCATCTTTACCCGAGTCCGACTCGATGAATTGCAAAATATCCATTCAAAACTATATTTCTCGTATTCCGGCATGTCCGTTGTTGAAGCCTATAGTACGCTCGGGGGCAACGCCGCACTCGGGAGCTGCAGCTCATTCGGAATGACACTCTCCTAAGTAGTCGAGTACTTCATCACCAGTCAGACCCTTCACTTCAACAAGTACATTCGATCCATCACATTGACAAATTTCATAATCACCCAGACATTCTGTGTGCCATCTTCGTTCCTACTCAGGCTCAGTTGTCGCGCCAGCCTTGTTGCGCTTCAGCCACACTACACCGACCTCGCCGCTACATCAGCTTCGAAAGCATTTGGCTAAGGACCATTTTTGCCACATGGCTGGAGACTTAGTCCTTCACTCGGCCACCTCGTTTAGCACCACTCGGCCGCCCCGCGCGTTGCCACTCGGTTCTGCACGTCTTCACCACTCGGCCGCCCCGCGCGTTGCCACTCGGTTCTGCACGTCTTCACCACTCGGCCGCCCCGCGCGCCGCCACTCGGTTGCGCACGTCTTCGCCACTCGGCCGCCCCGCGCGTCGCCACTCGGTTGTGCACGTCTTCGCCACTCGGCCGCCCCGCGCGTTGCCACTCGGTTCTGCATGTCTTCACCACTCGTCCGCCCCGCGTGTCACCACTCAGTTGTACACGTCCTCGCCCCTCGGCCGCCCCGCGCGTCACCATCAGTTGGACATGTCCTCACCTCTACACTCCCAACACAGGAACAACTAAGTTACTCATATGTTCAAACCTCATACCACACTCTGTAGCAAGCTTACCTTTTTCGAGCATTACTCGGGAGCTTCGCACAGCCCTGGGCCATGTCACCCTCATGGGTTACGCCCATTTGGTCAACCTGTTGATCACATCAGGAATATTCTTCTGACCATACATGCTCGGTCCGCCGAAGATCTATAAGTGTAGCATCGTCCACTCGGAGGATCTCCCAAATCATTACTTGGAGTCATCTTCAGGACCGCAAAAGGATGAAAACGACGCTCCTTTATGGATACACTTGGCCCTTATTCTAGGCTCCGCGTAAGTTTCACAAACTTGGACCGGAGATGGCATGTGCTGGTGTTCCCCTGGGATAATGAGTGGCCTCTCTCCGGAGAGTCAGCCAACACACTAGCCTCACCACTCGGACTTCATGGCACATCCACATAGGACCACTAGTCTATCTCCTCCGGGAGACATACGAGTGCCACCAAGTTTTTCCATGCAGTCAACATACCCCGATCATTCGGGAAACACGTGTACTCTTACAGATACCCCTTTCCTGCAAAAGCTAATGGTCAATATAAGAACTACTACTAGAACGATTACTCCCTGGAGTGTCGAGCTTTTTTCTACAGTTGGCAGTTTCAAGGCCGAATTCATTCATCGTGTCGAGTGCACAATGATCACTTGATTGATCCAGTTCCAGACTGAATTTATTTATAGTGTCAAGTGCACGAAGATCAGTCCCACTGACTTAGCTCCAAGCTGAGCTTATTTACTATGCCAAGCGCTTGAAGATCCATCCGATTGACTCAATTTCAAACAAAGATATTTACCGTGCCGAGTGCATGGAGGTTTACCGGGAGACTTAAACCCTGTGCCAGACTCATCTAGTCCGACAGAGGCTCGGGGACTACACCCAGTGGATGCACTCAGCGTGCCCCCACTGGAATGGTATCCACTCAGAACGGTCCGCCCGGTCCGAGTGACGGCCAAACAACAAAAAAAGACAGGCTCTAAGACTCCCGCAGACTGCCCGCAGTCGACGGCACTCTCAGGGACTACACCAAGTGGGTGCACTCAGTGTGCCCCCACTGGAATGCTATCCACTCGGAACGGTCCGCCCGGTCCGAGTGACGGCCAAACAACAAAAAAAGACACGTTCCAGGCATGAAGAAATTCTGAGTAGTCAGTTACTCGATGCAAGACCAGCTCCAAACTCAGCGTGCCCCCACTGGAATGGTATCCACTCGGAACGGTCCACCCGGTCTGAGTGACGGCCAAACAACAAAAAAAAGACATGTTCCAGGCGTGAAGAAATTCCGAGTAATCAGTTACTCGATGCAGGACCAGCTCCAAATCACTCCAAAAAAAGTTCAATAAGGTGAGTTTAACGCTCCTCCATGGACCTGTTTTGAGCCTTCTTCTAGGACTCAAAGTGTGAAACTCACAAGTGTGGATCTAAAACTGACTCGTATTGACGTTCCTCCGGGATAAGAATGGCATCTCTCTAAGAGAGCAGTCCATGTGTCAATCTTGTTGCACAGATTTAATGACACACCCATACTCAGGTCACGAGTTAACCTCTTCCGAGAGATGAACGAATGTCACCAAGTTGCTCCTCACAGGCACTTACCCCGATCAGTTGGGAAGCATGGTGCCGGAATCCATTGAGATTTTGTTCAAACCTTGGTTGTCTGAAAGCACGACGACATGTACCGAGTATTTCTGTAGTCACTCGGACCAAACTGTGTCTTGCACAAACTCGTTCTGCAAAATCGCAATCGATTCGGGGGCTAATGTTGGGGATATACATAACAGGTAGGCCCACGAAGGGTCGAAATATCATGAAGCATGGGGTCCACACAACATGTGGGTCCAGGTAAATTTCATACAGACATACTATCCACTCACACAAGCAGCATACTATCCACTCGACCAAGCAGCATACCATCCACTCGGATGACAGTTCACCACTCGACCGCACGACTCACTCGGATATACGAAGACCAGCAGGCAGCAAAGCAGTCGGCATCATTCTAATAGTGAGGGCTTGATAGTGGGCTGGCATTATGGCATTCATGCCCCAGTTTGTAATACAGGAGATGAGGGGGTGGCGCACTCTATATAAGCCACCCCCACCACTAGACTAGGGGGCTCTTTTCTTCCACCTCTCTCTCTTTTCACCATTAGTCTCAGGACTTAGCTCAGGCATGGGGATCCGTTCCTCTCTCTCACACACACATTGTAATCTCCGGATATATACTCAGATAAAACAAAGACTCTCCGGAGCACGAGATGTAGGGTTATTATCTCCATCGTGAGAGGCCCGAACTCGCTAAAACCACCGTGTCACCCATATGCATCTCGATAGATCATGCTCCGTTATCCTACCCCTCTCTTACTGTCGGAATCGTTACCAGGACAACACCTTCAAGAAGGGATGCGACGTCGACGACGCTGCCGCCCGGACGATTCCTAGGGTTTCCCCCGGTACACGGAGGGAAGAGGAGGATGGCTATCACCGACACCCTCCAAGAAGGAATGCTGGCACCCGTCGGTGTCACTGCATCGGAGCCGGCCGAACCGGCAAGGATTTCTCCCGCACACCAACCCCACCGCCCAACCGGAGCCAACCAGTCAAACCACCGCCCAACACCATGAGCCATCGCGGTTGCGCCGCCACCCAAGCTGTCTCACTATGAGCACCAACACGAGGCGAAGAAGACCGGAGAGAAGAGCCAAGCGACAGGAGCAGCAACACTAAGGCCGAGCGGGAGGGAACCACCTACTCCGCCGTCGTGCGGGAGGCCCACGCCTCTTGCACAGCCGCAGTTGCCATCCGGACACGGCAGCGGGGCAAACCAGGCCACCCCTGGCCCGGCCAGGCCCGCAACGGGCCCGCTAAGCCCCGCTGGCCATGCTGCAGCAGGCTGGCGCCGGCACCGCCAGCACCTCGCCGCTCAGCGCAGTTCCCCCGCCTCCCGGAAGTCTCGCCACGGATCAGCCCCGCCGTCGGCCCGCCCAGGCCCAGATGGGGCCCGTAGGGCCCAGATCTGGGCCTAGCGCCGCCGTCAGGACCCAATGTTGCGCCAACCCACCGCCAACGATGCCACCGCCGTCCAGCCGCCCGCCCGCGCCGCGCCAGGGAACCCCGCCGCCATCCGGTCCGTCGCCGCCTAGGAGCACCCCCCCCGGTGCAGCTCCGCCCCGCGCCGGAGAGCCACCGGGAGGGCAAGGTCAGGGGCCCGCTGCCACCAGCAACCCCGAGGCCAGGGCGGCCGCGGGCGCCAGCGACGGCGGCAGGAGGAAGGAAAGAGGTGGGGACTGGAGGAGGGAGGCGGCGATGCGCGACTGGTCGCCCGCGGGGGCGACGCGGTCACGAGAGCTCTGCCCTCTTTCTTTCGAAAAGGACACCAGATCTTACTTAAAGAGTTATCGTAGTAGTTTGTTTCAGATCACATCACCCTGAAATGAACCCGTATCATCACATCAAGCTCCTTGTTGAAATGCAAAAAGGTCTTATATTTGGCTACAAAGGTAGTACCATTTAGCAGGGGTGGCGCTAGGGGTATTTTTGGGTTTTCATGTAAATACCCATGATTTTTACAAAACAGTGTTGATTTTGATAAAAGAGTGACAATTTTCGAAAAATAGCAATGATTTTGACAAAATGAATACACATGAATACCGGGTTGCAAATTTCTGAAGCCGCCACTGCCATTCAGGCCAAAAACTTGCATACACAACAAAGTTTAAATCATTACGAAAAATTTGTCACATTCGCAACAACATTTTTTCCTATTACTAATCCACAGTCTAGCAACTAACTCGTGGGGAATCAAACTCGGATCCCTGAACCACGCACGCGGGCCACTGCACACATATAGTATCCACCTTGTATGCACACTAACACTATCAGGCATGCGATTCCCCTCGCAAATTATTCGGACCAGGGCAGAGACCCTAATTAGTCAGGCAATGCAACATCGCGTCAAATAAGTGCATGCACGTGCGATGGGTCCCCATAGGTAAGGTAACCCTGCAGCATGCAGCCACCAGCTCCGTGTCTCAATTGCGACATCTGAGAAATCGCACCTGTTTTTGAACAGCTTCAGATGCTTATCATGTCTGAGACGACTGCTGGTTGCCGGTCCATTTGTGTCATTCATACGCTAGTATATGTATGCTATTGATTCCTCAGTTACGTTTTACTTTTGCCTGTGCGGTCTGGTTGATACTCTGCGTGCTTTGTGTGATGTTCGCTATGGATGTTTATGACTCTGTCTGATGGCTTTATTTATAAAGTCGGGCTCTGGCCTTTTGTCTAAAAAAAGTTTCTGTTGCTGATTAGACGATAGATCAACATATGTGCACAGATTGATGGCACAGTAGATATGAAGCAAGAAAGGACCTGATTTATAGTACTGTTGCTTGAACGCAAAGACTTTCTGCGTGGCAATGGTAAGGGATGGACGACGATTGGATACGGATCAATGGCCAGAAATGAAGTTTTCTTACAAGTTATCTGTTCATCTCAATCGCCATTAATAGACGTTGTTTTTCTTCTCGATCGCATGGGCCTTAACTGTGGTGGCAATGTTGCCAAGATCCTAAGCAAATACTCCTCCTGTAGTACAGATCCTAAGCAATACCTAGGGTAGGGTGAAAAGAACCGCAAGGATGGATACTAATTCTTGAGAAGATAGATTAGGCTTCAACGAGTATCTTTAGTTTTATTTTCATTTTCATGTTCTTCTACACGTTATCTATCCATCTCCATCACCATCGGTAAAGAAGTGAGCTATCCTTGGATGGTGTGGCTAAGCTTGGTGCTGGACTGCTGGCGCACGTAGCTGAGTAAATTAGTATAATCGGAGGCACCACTCTGAAGATTAGGCCCCAATTTTAAGGGGTGTTTCACCGGACACTTTGCGCATGGCGACGGGCGACGGGTGCGAGTCTTCTCCGCCGCCGCCGATCCAGCCGGAGCCTCCGCCCCCGCTTCCACCGATCGATGGGGAGGGCTTGGGGGCCTGTCACGCCCAATATGCAATCCTATCCAAAAGGAACTCGAAGGTCCCACCAAGGATAGACCCGCATATTGAAACGCTTTTGCAAGGTGGATATCATTACATCAACATTACATAATAGATGAGGATACATACTAGAGGCATACAATGCCACATGAATACAACATCACAATACATAAGAGCATCATCCGACTACGGATGAATCACAAACAGAAACTCAAACGACATCCACCCTGCTATCCCAGGCTGCCGACCTGGAACCTATCCCCTGATCGAAGAAGAAGCAGAAGAAGAACTCCAATACAAGCAAACATCGCGCTCGCGTCATGATCATCGCAAAACCTGTACCTGCAACTGTTGTTGTAGTAATCTGTGAGCCAGGAGGACTCAGCAATCCCATTACCATGGGTATCAAAACTAGCAAAGCTTAATGGGGAAGGAAGGGGTAAAGTGGTGAGGTTGCAGCAGCGACTAAGCATATATGGTGGCTAACATACGCAAATAAGAGCGAGAAGAGAACAAGCAGAACGGTCGTCAACTAGTAATGATCAAGAAGTGATCCTGAACTCCTACTTACGTCAAACATAACCCAGAAACCGTGTTCACTTCCCGGACTCCGCCGAGAAGGGACCATCACGGCTACACACACGGTTGATGCGTTTTAATTCGGATCTGGTGCCAAATTATCTACAACTGGACATTAACAAATTCCTATCTGCCTATAACCGCATGCACGGCTTTCGAAAGATTATACCCTGCAGGGGTGTCCCAACTTAGCCCATGATAAGCTCTCGCGATCAACGAAGGATATACCTTCTCCTAGGAAGACCCGATCAGACTCGGAATCCCGGTTTACAAGACATTTCGACAATGGTAAAACAAGACCAGCAAAGCCTCCCGCTGTGCCGACAAATCCTGATAGGAGCTGCACATATCTCGTTCTCAGGGCACACCGGATGATCCAGACGTCGGGTTGGCATAGACCCTGGTTGCCCAGGGGGCGCCGGACATCGCTCGGTTTGGACCAACAC
>NC_041387.1:614392527-614406779 GCF_002162155.2 Triticum dicoccoides | reverse complement strand
TGGCCGACCCAAGGGAAAGGTATAGGTGGTGGTGAGGCAAATGGTAAAACCAATGTTGGGCCTTGCTGGAGGAGTTTTATTCAAAGCGAACTGTCAAGGGGGTCCCATAAATCACCCAACCGCGTAAGGAACGCAAAATCCGGGAACATAACACGGGTATGACGGAAACTAGGGCGGCAAGAGTGGAACAAAACACCAGGCATAAGGCCGAGTCTTCCACCCTTTACCAAGTATATAGATGCATTAATAATATAAGAGATATTGTGATATCCCAATCAAAAACCTGTCCACCATGGAGCAATCTTCAACTTCACCTGCAACTAGCAACGCTATAAGAGGGGCTGAGAAAAAGCGGTAACATAGCCAAGCAACGGTTTGCATAGGAAAGGTGTCAAAGATTAGAGGTTCATGGCAATATGGGAGGCTTGATGAGCATAAGTTAGGTAACGCAGCAAAGCGATAGAACGAAGCAACTAGCATAGCAATGATAGTAGTGAGATCCAGGGTAGCGGTCATCTTGCCTGAAATCCCGCAAGGAAAAAGAATGAGTCCATGAAGGAGATGAAGCCACGAAGACGAACCAAGCGTAGACGAACGAATCCTCACGATCGCAACGGAAACAGGAACTATCGAAAAGAAGCACACAACATGGTAAACACACCACACCTGAACATGACATGATGCACAAACAAGCATGATGCATGACAAAGCTACATGAAGCTACTCATGGCAAGAGATGACGCAAACAAGAGCAACACATCAAGGCAAGTTTAAATGAGGCCGGGAACAACATATAACAATTCCGGTAAGTCCTCATGCAAATTTCGAAGTTGGTCCAGATCTGAATAAACCTTATGTTCAAGTTGTTAAACAGCAAGTTAAGATGCACCAAGATGATATACATGAGATTCTAGTCAAGTTACATATAAAGTTCATTTAGTTCGGAGCTACGGCCTAGAAGATATGAGCAAAACAAGTGAAACATGGCATTGATGCAAAATGCATTCAAACATCAAGCAAACAAACCAAAACAAGGATGCAACATGATAATATGAAAATATATGCAAAAACAAGCAAGTTTCATATAGAGCACACTCAAAACGGAGCAACGGTTCAACACATGCACTCTATACAAGTTATAGCAACAATCTGTCCAAAACAGCAACTAGGCATATTGCAAGCATCAAAACAATATGCTACAGCACCACAATATGAAAACAAAAGGAATAGGCATGATGTACAGGTAAAGCCTAACAAAACATGAACACTGAGCTATCTCCAGAAATCACTAGAACATGCTCAAACACACATGACAAGATTACAAATAATAACAATTCAGACTTTGCAGAAAATAACATCAGGATGCAATGTTTAGAGGTATCAAACAACATGTTACAGGAACTTATCATGGCAAACAAAGGCATGGCATGAACCTACTAAATGCATAGAACAAGAGTCCCTTAGTGACCATGAGCCAAAAAGGATCAGAAAATATGATGGCACCCATGTAAACATAGCAAGTTATAATACAGATTCAAACATGGCAGGAACAGAATTATGAAGGCATGTAAATGAGCTTGTGCAACTCACTACAGAGCAAAACATGGCGTGGCAAGGCAACCAACAGTAAGAAGGCATGTTTGTGAAGCTAAGCATGGCAATAGCAAGGTCATAGGGTGCATGGATCACTAGCAACAATCATGGCAACAACTGAACTTAATGTTAACACGCTGACAACAACATTATGAAGCAACTTTAGAGCAAGATTAAAACAAGCTACAACAAGCTATAAATGCAACCAGGGGCATGGATGGATAGAGCATGACATGTAGAACAAAACATATTAAATGATCATCTCCAGATTATGCATAGAATGACTAGTAGCAACAGGTTTACATAGCATCGCGAAATAACAGATTCAGCCTAGCAAAATAGCAACAGCAAGTACACTACTTAACAAGCTCGATTCACTCACCACAAGTCATTGCATGACAAGATAAGCATAGCATCATCAAGAAGACATGTTTATGCAACAAACCGATGCAAGAACAAGTTCATAGAATGCAAGGATCAACTACAACAACCTCGGCAAAATTGAATAACATGTAAACAATCTGCCAGGAAACATTTTGAAGCAAAAGTAGAGCACGAAAATGACATGCTAGACTACTCTATAATTGCAAGCAAGGGCATGAACGCATAGACAATAACCATATGTTCAAAACATCCTTACAGAAATATCTCAAAATATGCATGGATCTCTCTGTAGCATCAAGTTTACATGGCATCAAAATAACAGCAGAACAAGGACTAAAATCAGCAACACCACGATGCCTAGTTTACATGCTTGTGCTAGTCACCACATTGATCACAAAAATACATGGTAAGCACCTCTGTAAAGAAGACATGGCATAGTTCAAAACACATGTAGACATCTACCTCATAGGATGCACACATCAATCATGGCAAAAATGACAAAACAGCTAGTTCTGTTAACAGACAACAGACAACATCATGAAGCACTCTTGCAACGATGATTCAGGCATCAAGATGAGCTCAACTGAATATGATGCAATGGACTGAAATTAAGTACTCGTTGAGACGAACAATTTTACATATTACATGCGCAAAACGGAGCTACAGATATAGAGATACGGCATGATGAACAAGGCATGATAATGTCTAAATATTTCGGGGACTTAGGCGTTTTTCTGAAAAAAGAGAGCATGCGCGCGATAGGTAAATGACGCACAAAGCGGGACATAGGCCGGGCTCACCTAGCGGGCTTGGCCCAGGTCGCGAAGAGGGGCTTGGCAGGCCGGCGGAGAGGCTGCAGCGGGCCGACGTGCTGGGTCGGGGCCCACGTGGCCCAGGCCGGTCAACGGAGAGGCGATCGGGCTCCTTCCGATCTATCTGGAACGCGGCGGCGGCCAGCAGACGATGGAGGCCGGGGTCGGACGCCGGCGGGCAAGACCCGGAGGGAGGAGGCGGATCCCGGCAAGGGGTCACCGGATCCGGCGGCGGGCGCGAAGGGCAGCGCGGCGAGGTCGTCGGGGCAGGTCCGGCGAACAGCGTCGAGGGGCGCCACTCCGACGGACAGCAAGGGAGCGCGGCGCCGGCGGGCGACTTCGGCCAAGGCGGCGGGGTCGGGCACAGAGGCTGAGGCCGGCGGCATGGAAGACGGGCGGGACGGCGACGAGCTCCGGGGCGGCGCGGGGCCGCGGCGGAGAGGCGGGGCGGCTCCGGCCAAGGCGGCGGGCGGGCCAGGCGACGGCGGTCCGCGGGCTCGCGCGGGCCGGATCTGGGCCCCGCGGCCCGCGCGGTGGAGAGAGGAGAGAGAGGGGGAGGTGGCAGCCGGCGATTGGAGGAGGGAGGCGGCGGCGCTGACGTGGCGTCTTCCGATTCGTTGGAGCGGCGTGGAGGCTGGACATCTCCGGCGGGGTTGGACATGTCCGGCGCGCGAGGAAGAGGAAGGAGCTAGGGTTTGGACGAAAATTTCGGGGAGAGAGGCCTTTTTATAGGTAGAGGGAGCTAGGAGAGTTCAAATGGAGCACGGTTTTCGGCCACGCGATCGTGTTCGAACGGCGGAGAGCATGGAGGGGAGTTAGATGGGTTTTGGGACACTTTGGAGGGGTGTTGGGCTGCAAAGAGAAAGGGGATTTCGGGCTACGCGGTTAACCGTTGGAGTATCAAACGACCTCCAAATGGCACGAAACTTGACAGGCGGTCTACCGGTGCTATACCAAGGCCGATTGGCAAACCTCGGGCCATTCCGAGAAACTTTAACACCCGCACATGAAACAAGGTCTGAGAGGGGGCGACGGGCGCGCGCGAATGGTCCGGACTCCGAACGGACAACGGAGAGAACTGGGAGAACCCGAACGGATGCAAGTTTTGAAAAACATGCAGAAGAAATGCAGATGATGACATGGCAAAATGCAACACGCAAGCAAATGACATGGCAACGAAGGCGAATAACTGGCGGACACCTGGCGCATCGAAACCGGGGCGTTACAACACTCCTCCACTAACAAGATATCTCGTCCCGAGATCTTACGACCGAGACGGAAGGGAAAAGGGATGAGGTGAAGCAAGAACTCAAGAAAAGAAGCAAAGAATTGATAGCACTCGAGAAGAAGAAAAGAACGACGAGAATGACGAGAATCGAAAGCTCACGGAATCAGATAGACTATGAAACCACTCCGGTTAGAACAAGCTAAGAAACGAATAAGTCTGAAAGGATTTAGGCAGCACTCCGACTGTGTGACGCCCCCGATTCAATCGTACACTAATCATGCATGCAAATATGTACGATCAAGATCAGGGACTCACGGGAAGATATCACAACACAACTCTAAAACATAAATAAGTCATACAAGCATCATAATACAAGCCAGGGGCCTCGAGGGCTCGAATACAAGTGCTCGATCATAGACGAGTCAGCGGAAGCAACAATATCTGAGTACAGACATAAGTTAAACAAGTTTGCCTTAAGAAGGCTAGCACAAACAGGGATACAGATCGAAAGAGGCACATGCCTCCTGCCTGGGATCCCCCTAGACTACTCATGGTCGTCGTCATCGGCCTGCACATAGTAGTAGGCACCTCCAGTGTAGTAGGAGTCGTCATCGACGGTGGCGTCTGGCTCCTGGGCTCCAGCATCTGGTTGCGACAACCAGAAAAAAAGGAAAGGGGGAAAAGGGGGAGAAGGCAACCGTGAGTACTCATCCAAAGTACTCGCAAGCAAGGAACTACACTACATATGCATGGGTATATGTGTAAGGAGGCCATATCAGTGGACTGAACTGCAGAATGCCAAAATAAGAGGGGGATAGCTAGTCCTATCGAAGACTACGCTTCTGGCAGCCTCCGTCTTGCAGCATGTAGAAGAGAGTAGATTGAAGTCCTCCAAGTAGCATCTCCAAGTAGCATCTCCAAGTAGCATCTCCAGTAGCATCTCCAGTAGCATCGCATAGCATAATCCTACCCGGCGATCCTCCCCTCGTCGCCCTGTGGAAAAGCAATCACCGGGTTGTCTGTGGAACTTGGAAGGGTGTGTTTTATTAAGTATCCGGTTCTAGTTATCATAAGGTCAAGGTACAACTCCAAGTCGTCCTGTTACCGAAGATCACGGCTATTCGAATAGATTAACTTCCCTGTAGGGGTGCACCACATAACCCAACACGCTTGATCCCATTTGGTCGGACACACTTTCCTGGGTCATGCCCGGCCGCGGAAGATCAACACGTCGCAGCCCCACCTAGGCACAACAGAGAGGCCAGCACGCCGGTCTAAACCTAAGCGCACAGGGGTCTGGGCCCATCGCCCATAGCACACCTGCACATTGCGAGGGCGCCCGGAAGCAGACCTAGCCTAGCAAGCGTTCCAGTCCAATCCGGCGCGCGCCGCTCCGTCGCTGACGTCTGAAGTGCTTCGGCTGATACAACGATGTCGGGATACCCATAACTACTCCCACGTAGATGGTTAGTGCGTATAGACCAAATGGCCAGACTCAGATCAAATACCAAGATCTCATTAAGCGTGTTAAGTATCCGCGAACGCCGACCAGGGCCAGGCCCACCTGTCTCCTAGGTGGTCTCAACCTGCCATGTCGCTCCGCCACAGAGTAACAGTCGGGGGCCGTCGGGAACCCAGGCCCACCTCTACCGGGATGGAGCCACCTATCCTTTCAGCCCCCTCATCAGAATCACTTGCGGGTACTCATCGAGCTGACCCGACTTTAGTCACCATCTGTATAGTATGTATGTATGTATAGCATATACCCGTGATCACCTCCCGAGTGATCACGGCCCAATAGTATAGCAAGGCAGACTGACAAGAATGTAGGGCCAATGATGATAAACTAGCATCCTATACTAAGCATTTAAGATTGCGGGTAGGGTATCAACAGATGTAGCAACAATGTCAGGCTATGCAACAGAATAGGAGTAACCGAACAGTAACATGCTACACTACTCTAATGCAAGCAGTATACAGAAGAATAGGCGATATCTGGTGATCAAGGGGGGGGCTTGCCTGGTTGCTCTGGCAAGAGAAGGGTTCGTCGTCGATGTAGTCGTACTCGGTGGCATCAGCGCCCGTCTCGGGGTCTACCGGGGAAGAAGAGGGGGGGGGAGAAATAGTAAATACGGAGCCAACAAAGTATCACAAACATAACGAGGCAATACGCGGTGCTAGGTGTGCCCTAACGCGGTAGTAGGTGATACCGATGAAGGGGGGAAACATCCGGGAAAGTATCCCCGGTGTTTCGCATTTTCGGACAGATGAACCGGTGAGGGAAAGTAACGTGTTCGATATGCTAGGGGTGTGTGGCGGACGAACGGGCTGCATAACCGGATTCGTCTCATTGTTCTGAGCAACTTTCATATATAAAGTTTTTCGATCTGAGCTACGGTTTCTTTTCTATGATTTTTCAAAGTTTTAACAATATTCCAAAATTATTATTAATTCGAAATAAAAGGGGAAATTGCTATGTGCACCCAGCAGAGTGCACACAGCAGGGCCACCGGAGGCTGACAGTGGGTCCAGGGTTCCTGTTGACTCAGTCAACAGTGCAGTCAACAGTCAACTGTTGACTGGTCAAAACTGTAGATGGGGCCGATGTGTCATTCACACATATCTTGCATTTTCTTTTTAAGTGGATATTTAGAGGGGGGGGGGTCCACCTGTCATTTGCACTATACCCAACCACTGATTAGACTAACTAGTAGGAGTACTAGTTAGCTAACGGAGAGCCGGCCGGCCACCACACAGAGAACACACACGCACACAATGCTAGGGTTAAGAAAAGATAGCATTTTGTGATTTTTGTAGGATTTAAACCATGCATCAAATGAATTTGGTCAAGTGGAGTAATATGAAGTTTGTCAAGTGTACATTCTACTCATATTTATTTTTGGCCTGTTAACAGTTGTTTTGCTGCAGTTTAGGGGTTGTCTAGAGGTTTAGTCATCATAGATTTAGAAAAGCTAGCTAGTAGCATCTACAGTAACCATCAACAGCACAACAGTTACGTAGCTTCAGTAGAGCAGCGCAACGCACTTGTGGGCAGCGGGGCGGGCGCGCGCGAGTGGGGGTGCACGGGGCGCGGTGAGCTTGAGCTCTCCGGCGCGGCGGCCATAGGCAGACGCGGGCTGGTACTACGGCCAGGGCCCCTGACTACGGTGTCAGAATCAGAGGGGCAGGAGGAGGGGAAACACGTGGTGCTCACCGCCGTTGCTGGGAAGGCCCGAGGGAGAGTCGGGGCGGCCGGAGACGGAGACGATGGGCGGCGGCTCGAGGAAGAAGTCGAGTTTGGGGCCATGTCATGGGGGCGTCCGGGTCCTCGTGGCTCGGCGTAGAAGGCTCAGGGAGGAGACGGAGAGGCGGTTGAGGACGGCGACGACGTCGGGGACGAGCACGGTGGCCTCGGCGTCACGGTCACGATGATGTCTTCGAGGAAGAGCGGACGGGGGCAACCGACTCACGCGACTCGGCGGATTAGACGAGCAGGTCAGGGTGGACTGGGGTCTCGCCGGCGAGGTGAGGGCCGACCGGTGGCCGCGGGAAGCGAGGTCATCGGCGACGGGCGCGCCGGCCCTTCCTCCAGATCGGCAGAGGGGGGAAGAGGTGGATCTGGGCGAGAGGGGCCAGGTGAGTGGGGAGGTGGGGAGACCAAGGAGGCACGGGGGGCGCCTTATCCCCTCCCGGCGTCGGCGCCGGAGAGGTGGTCCGAGGCAACCCGCCCCTGTAGCGACCCGGTCGCCCGAACAGGGGAGGCGGGCGTAGCCAGGTGGGTCGGTTGGGCTGGCTGGCTGGGTGGCCAGTTGGGCCGAGGCCCAGGGGGAGCGGGGTTTCAATTTTCTTTTTCCTTTTTTTAACTAAGTTTTATTTTCCAGCAGCTTTTGCCTTTTTCTTTAATCACAATTGACTTTGCAAAAATATGCCACTGGCCAAAACAATTTCACAGAATTATTGTGCACTGCCACAAAAAAAAGATTATGAGACTTTTGAGATAGTTTGCAATTCTTATAAATTAAAAGGGCATTTAATTTAATTGTTTAAGCCATAGTTTTAATTAGTTTAGGGCACTTAAACACCTCACAATAATGTTGGGTCACCACCATAATTGATTAAGGAATATTTGACACTCTTTGAACATTTTAGTTTTCATGTTTGAGAAATTTGAATTTTAGACTTTAATCCGAATTTGAAATTTGGACTGGCTGAGAATCAAAGTGAGATTAGCAACAATAACCGAGGTGACGTGGCATCGTTAACATGGGATTACTGTAGCTTAATTACCCGGGCGTCACAGACTGAAAATGGAAGGAATAGAACAGGAGCTTCACAAGATGGGATGACACTTGACGAAATGAACAAAGCAATGCCTCCGGAAGAATTGAAAGAATGGAATGAAAAGAATTTAGAAGGAAGGATTGAACGGAGTTGTTGAGAAAATCAACAATGAAAGAATAAGCTTGTTGCGGGCTTATAGGTAACCTCTCAAGATTATGAGGTGATAACCGGCCACAAACGGAAATGATTGGATAGCTGAGAAGAACGAAGAAATGCAAAACTCCACTTCAAAAGAATACGGAGAATTAATTGCACTTCGAGACGCGAGAAGAAAAGATACTTGAACTCCAGCAACAAAATCTTGATGAACTCTTGAGGAATGAATTAAATCATGAAGAACCACCATGAAGAACTCCGGTAACAAAAGGATGACGAGATAAAATGAAGGATGAAAGAATAAGATGAGCGTTGCGATGATTTAGATGGAGGTTCCGACGAGATGACCGAGGAAATTTGAACTCCGGAAAAGAAAAGATGAAAACACTTGAACTAGAATTTATTCATCGAGACAAACTCCGAAGGAAGGGATTACTCACTTGGATGAATAAGAATAAGATTTATTGTATCCTTATCCTTCATCAAATTAAATTGATGACAAACAATGGATTTTACATACTACTTATTCTTCTTGAAAAGGTTTGAGAAGTGACATATCACGAACTTGAGAAGGTCTTCATGAACCACTGGTAGGGTTGAAAGAAGGAATGGATTGATACAATAACAAAGGAAAAAGAATCTGAATGAATCACCGTAAGAATTCGGAAATGATTGACGAAAGAGTATGAATCACCGGGAAGAATTAGAAGAACCAATATGCTCGATGGGATTTAGATGCAAAAGAACATAGAGATCACGAGCTGATTAAGGAACACTTGAAAGAAGCACCGGGATAATTATAGGACGATAGCTGGAATGATGGCCTCCGATGAAAGAAACAGAAAAAACAACTTCTGACATACTCCGAATGGTTAAGAAAAGAATATCTGATAATTGGAATAAATTGCGAGGGTAACATGAAGATAGAACCACGAATCTTCGAGAGAATGGACAAGATTTAGAGGAAAGACTCTTCTTCGGTCTTCAAATGACGACGAGAAACACCACCAAAATACTGAGCTACTCCGGTACAATGAAAGGTAAGAGGTTGAGCCAACAATGAAAAGAATTTGAATGAGATCTTGGAAAAGCATCTGACTGATGAAATTCATTCTTACGTCAGACTTTAACAAATATAGGAATGGCTCCGGAATAATTAGAAGAGTCAGGTAAGATCCTGGGAAAAGACCTGTGGGTTAGGGCCCACTAAAATAGAACACTGTTGGAAAGGATGATGAACAGATAGATGAAGCACCGGAACAATTGAAATATTTGAATGAGGTGGCAACCTCGAATTAATTCGGACACAAAAAAATCTCCTGAGATGTCTTGAACACTCCGGAAGGATAAACTGGCGAGAGACGAATGAGCAAGGGGAAAACATTTGAGCTGAGAGAAAGAATATAATCACTAACGAAAATGGAATTGAATCCACCGGAAAAGAAAAAGAGATGAAGAATGACGAACGAGAGGAGAATTCACCGGTTGAAATGATTTACGAAAGACTGAAGAGGTTCCGCATGAATGAGATAGATGGTCGAGAGAGAGTCAGACTCCGGGAAGAAAAAAGGTGGGAGGGCGGGAAAACAAATGCAACTTGGAAGGGGAAATCGACGAATATCTTGAAGAGGAAACACCGGTTGAAATCATTGAGGAAAGAAAGCAAAGACTTCACACGAGTGGGATGGATACTCGATTACGGACTCCGGTTCCGAGAAGAAGAAGGGTGGGCGGGTGGGAAAGAAAACAACTGAGGATTGAACTCAAAGATGAAGAGGCTCGAGTCGACTTGACGAGAAATGCACCGGATGAAAAGAGAAGAGAACCAACGATCGGAAAACCAACTGCGTGATTCTAAAGAAAAATTAGAAGGGGAAGAGGAGTAAGTCAAAACACCTACGTCAAGATTCCTCACCAGAGCGACGAAGGGGCTGAGGAGTAAAAAGAATTCCTACTCTCCGATATAACTAGACTCCGAAAATAGTTTTCTTCTAGACTCAACAACGGCCAAACTACACGATCAATCAAGGGGGCTCCTAGGGTCGGTCGAGGCTCTGATACCAACTTGTCACGCCCAATATGCGACCCTATCCAAAAGGAACTCGAAGGCCCCACCAAGGATAGACCCGCATATTGAAACGCTTTTGCAAAGTGGATATCATTACATCAACATTACATAATAGATGGGGATACATACAAGAGGCATACAATGCCACATGAATACAACATCACAATACATAAGAGCATCATCCGACTACGGATGAATCACAAACAGAAACTCAAACGACATCCACCCTGCTAGCCCAGGCCGCCGACCTGGAACCTATCCCCTGATCAAAGAAGAAGCAGAAGGAGAACTCCAATACAAGCAAACATCGCGCTCGCGTCATGATCATCGCAAAATCTGTACCTGCAACTGTTGTTGTAGTAATCTATGAGCCACGAGGACTCAGCAATCCCATTACCATGGGTATCAAGACTAGCAAAGCTTAATGGGGAAGGAAGGGGTAAAGTGGTGAGGTTGCAGCAGCGACTAAGCATATATGGTGGCTAACATACGCAAATAAGAGCGAGAAGAGAACAAGCAGAACGGTCGTCAACTAGTAATGATCAAGAAGTGATCCTGAACTCCTACTTACGTCAAACATAACCCAGAAATCGTGTTCACTTCCCGGACTCCGCCGAGAAGGGACCATCACGGCTACACACACGGTTGATGCGTTTTAATTTGGATCTGGTGCCAAGTTATCTACAACCGGACATTAACAAATTCCCATCTGCCTATAACCAGAGGCACGGCTTTCGAAATATTATACCCTGCAGGGGTGTCCCAACTTAGCCCATGATAAGATCTCGCGATCAACGAAGGATATACCTTCTCCCAGGAAGACCCGATAAGACTCGAAATCCCGGTTTACAAGACATTTCGACAATGGTAAAACAAGACCAGCAAAGCCTCCCGCTGTGCCGACAAATCCCAATAGGAGCTGCACATATCTCATTCTCAGGGCACACCGGATTAGCCAGACGTCGGGTTGGCATAGACCCTGGTTGCCCAGGGGGCGCCGGACATCGCTCGGTTTGGACCAACACTTAGACAAGCATTGGCCCGAGGGGGCTAAAATAACGATGACCCTCGGGTTGGCCGACCCAAGGGAAAGGTATAGGTGGTGGTGAGGCAAATGATAAAACCAATGTTGGGCCTTGCTGGAGGAGTTTTATGCAAAGCGAACTGTCAAGGGGGTCCCATAAATCACCCAACCGCGTAAGGAACGCAAAATCTGGGAACATAACACCGATATGACGGAAACTAGGGCGGCAAGAGTGGAACAAAACACGAGGCATAAGGCCGTGTCTTCCACCCTTTACCAAGTATATAGATGCATTAATAATATAAGAGATATTGTGATATCCCAATCAAAAACCTGTCCACCATGGAGCAATCTTCAACTCCACCTGCAACAAGCAACGCTATAAGAGGGGCTGAGCAAAAGCGGTAACATAGCCAAGCAACGGTTTGCATAGGAAAGGTGTCAAAGATTAGAGGTTCATGGCAATATGGGAGGCTTGATGAGCATAAGATAGGTAACGCATCAAAGCGATAGAACGAAGCAACTAGCATAGCAATGATAGTAGTGAGATCCAGGGTAGCGGTCATCTTGCCTGAAATCCCGCAAGGAAGGAGAACGAGTCCATGAAGGAGATGAAGCCACGAAGACGAACCAAGCGTAGACGAACGAATCCTCACGATCGCAACGGAAACAGGAACTATCGAAAAGAAGCACACAACATGGTAAACACACCACACCTGAACATGACATGATGCACAAACAAGCATGATGCATGACAAAGCTACATGAAGCTACTCATGGCAAGAGATGACGCAAACAAGAGCAACACATCAAGGCAAGTTTAAATGAGGTCGGGAACAACATATAACAATTCCGGTAAGTCCTCATATGCAAATTTCGAAGTTGGTCCAGATCTGAATAAACCTTATGTTCAAGTTGTTAAACAGCAAGTTAAGATGCACCAAGATGATATACACGAGATTCTAGTCAAGTTACATATAAAGTTCATTTAGTTCGGAGCTACGGCCTAGAAGATATGAGCAAAACAAGTGAAACATGGCATTGATGCAAAATGCATTCAAACATCAAGCAAACACACCAAAACAAGGATGCAATATGATAATATGAAACTATATGCAAAAACAAGCAAGTTTCATATAGAGCACACTCAAAATGGAGCAACGGTTCAACACATGCACTCTATACAAGTTATAGCAACAATCTGTCCAAAACTGCAACTAGGCATATTGCAAGCATCAAAACAATATGCTACAGCACCAGAATATGAAAACAAAAGGCATAGACATGATGTACAGGTAAAGCATAACAAAACATGAACACTGAGCTATCTCCAGAAATCACTAGAACATGCTCAAACACACATGGCAAGATTGCAAATAATAACAATTCAGACTTTGCAGAAAATAACATCAGGATGCAATGTTTAGAGCTATAAATGCAACCAGGGGCATGGATGGATAGAGCATGACATGTAGAACAAAACATATTTAATGATCATCTCCAGATTATGCATAGAATGACTAGTAGCAACAGGTTTACATAGCATCGCGAAATAACAGATTCAGCCTAGCAAAACAGCAACAGCAAGTACACTACTTAACAAGCTCGATTCACGCACCACAAGTCATTTCATGAAAAGATAAGCATAGCATCATCAAGAAGACATGTTTATGCAACAAACCAATGCAAGAACAAGTTCATAGCATGCAAGGATCAACTACAACAACCTCGGCAAAATTGAATAACATGTAAACAATCTGCCAGGAAATATTTTGAAGCAAAAGTAGAGCATGAAAATGACATGCTAGACTACTCCATAATTGCAAGCAAGGGCATGAATATATAGACAATAACCATATGTTCAAAACATCGTTAGTGAAGTGTCTCAAAATATGCATGGATCTCTCTGTAGCATCAAGTTTACATGGCATCAAAATAACAGCAGAACAGGGACTAAAATCAGCAACACCACGATGCCTAGTTTACATGCTTGTGCTAGTCACCACATTGATCACAAAAATACATGGTAAGCACCTCTGTAAAGAAGACATGGCATAGTTCAAAACACATGTAGACATCAACCTCATAGGATGCACACATCAATCATGACAAAAATGACAAAACAGCTAGTTCTGTTAACAGACAGCAGACAACATCAAGAAGCACTCTTGCAACGATGATTCAGGCATCAAGATGAGCTCAAATGAATATGATGCAATGGACTGAAATTAAGTACTCGTTGAGGCGAACAATTTGACATATTACATGCGCAAAACCGAGCTACAGATGCAGAGATACGGCATGATGAACAAGGCATGATAATGTCTAAATATTTCGGGGACTTAGCCATTTTTCTGAAGAAAAAAAACAGAGCAGGCGCGCGATAGGTAAATGATGCACAGAGCGAGACATAGGCCGGGCTCACCTAGCGGGCTTGGCCCAGGTCGTGAAGAGGGGCTTGGCAGGCCGGCAGAGAGGCTGCAGTGGGCCGACGTGCTGGGTCGGGGCCCACGTGGCCCAGGCCGGTCAACGGAGAGGCGATCGGGCTCCTCCCGATCGATCTGGAACACGGCGGCGGCTAGCAGACGACGGCGGCCGGGGTTGGACGTCGGCGGGCAGGACGCGAAGGGCAGCGCGGCGAGGTCGTCGGGGCAGGTCCGGCGAACGGCGTCGAGGGGCGCCACTCCGCGGACAGCGAGGGAGCGC
>NC_041387.1:614389991-614392220 GCF_002162155.2 Triticum dicoccoides | reverse complement strand
CAGCGGCGCGCGGGCTCGCGCGGGCCGGATCTGGGCCCCGCGGGCCGCGCAGTTGAGAGAGGAGAGAGAGGGGGAGGTGGCAACCGGCGATTGGAGGAGGGAGGCGGTGGCGCTGACGTGGCGTCCTTCGATTCGTCGGAGCGACGTGGAGGCTGGACATGTCCGGCGGGGTTGGACATGTCCGGCGCGCGAGGAAGAGGAAGGAGCTAGGGTTTGGACGAAAATTTCTGGGAGAGAGGCCTTTTTATAGGTAGAGGGAGCTAGGAGAGTCCAAATGGAGCACGGTTTTCGGCCACGCGATCATGATCGAACGGCGGAGAGCATGGAGGGGAGTTAGATGGGTTTTGGGCCACTTTGGAGAGGTGTTGGGCTGCAAAGAGAAAGGGGCTTTCGGGCTACGCGGTTAACCGTTGGAGTATCAAACGACCTCCAAATGGCACGAAACTTGACAGGCAGTCTATCGGTGCTATACCAAGGCTGCTTGGCAAACCTCGGACCATTCCGAGAAAGTTTAACACCCGCACATAAAACAAGGTCTGAGAGGGGGCGACGGGCGCGCGCGAATGGTCCGGACTCCGAACGGACAACGGAGAGAACCGGGAGAACCCGAACGGATGCAAGTTTTGAAAAACATGCAGAAGAAATGCAGATGATGACATGGAAAAATGCAACACGCAAGCAAATGACATGGCAATGGAGGCGAATAACTGGCGGACACCTGGCGCATCGAAACCGGGGCGTTACAGGGCCGACGGAGGGGGCTTCCACCGCCGCCGATCCGCCTGCCAGTCTCGCCTCGCAGAGAGGGGACTCCGCCGCGGCGTCCTTTGCGGTCGTCGTCCGATCCGCCTCCTCCTCTGGATGAGGTGCGGCCGGCGCTCATGGATCCCGAGGCGGCGGCGCTGGCTATGCCCCCTTCACCGGCATCTTGTCGAGATCCCTCGACGGCGGATCGGGATCGGGGATTTTTGAATCCTACGAAATGGTCCATATGTTTTGAAGATACTAGGGAGGCGGGGCGATGGATCAATGGCTTGATCTACTCGCATCCGTCTCGTTGGATGATGATCCGAGATGAAGATGGAGAAATTTTGGCCGGACGGCATCTCAACGTTGATGAAGAGCTTGTTAGCGGTAAGCGTTTACCGATTGATTTTTTCCATATCGAGGTTCTTGAGTGTGTGCAGGTGTCCATGGATTGCGAAGAACAACCTGCCGTAGTAGATCTTACGGAGGACGCCGACGAACCAAAACCTTTGCAGCGGTTTGGGGGACGTTTCTGGATTCTTGCTGATGAGGAAGACGATGATGATCTGCCGGAAAAGACGGTTCGGCCGCCATCTACGCTTGAATTGGTATCATCAATTTCGGTGCCTAAACCTATGGTGAGTTGCAAGAATTCGTTTTCTTTCTGTTCTCCGGTTCCTTCGAAGAAATAGAAAGTGAAACCTTGGAGTGGACCGTTGCTGAAGGTGGGGCCGCCGGCCACTAACTTGGCTGACTTTTTTCATCCAGAGTGCTGGACGAGAGTGACTAGGAGAAAGAAGAAGGGTGGTCGGACGGTGCCGCAGCGATCGCCGGAGATGGCCGGTGTGCGTGATATTCGGGCGGCCAGATTGGCGCGTTTAAATTCGCTTTTGGGCACAGAAGGGTCGCAAGCGACTGATTGCGCTGTGAGTTTGGCTAGTACTAGGCTAGAGGCCCAGGGGGCTGGCCAGGCCTGCGTTGAGGCGGGCGTGGGCGACGTGCATGAGGTCGCCTCGGGTCGGACGCTCCTGCATGCATGATCTCCCTCCTCCTTTCCCCTCGTGACTTCTATGGTTCGCCATCGCGGGAGGCCAGGTTTCCCGTTGGCGTCCTTGAGCCGTCGCGCCTTGGATATCGCCGGCGTTGGCTGCTGCCCGCCTCCTGGACTCTGTCCGGCCACGATGCCGCCCAAGCCGCCTCCGCCGCGGGTAGTGCCGGCGGTGAGGAACCCGTCCGGGGCCGCGGGGGTACCGGCTGCTCAGGCTGCGGCCGCTGCTGCGCCGGCTACCGCGCGTGCAGCGCCTCCACCTCGGCTGGCTCCGCCACCGCCGCAGGTGGCGCCTCCGCCGCCTCGGGTGGTGCCTCCTCCGCCTCTGGCTAGGGCGGCCCTTCCGCAGCCACCGAGGTCTGCGCCTCCTCCGCCTGCCCAGCCTAGGGCAGCGCCGCCGCCGACACCTAGAGCCGTGTTGCCGCCTCCCCAAT
>NC_041387.1:614381186-614389607 GCF_002162155.2 Triticum dicoccoides | reverse complement strand
GGGGATGTTCGTAATCCACCGCGCGGTCAGTGGGGAGATGATGGACATGATGCGTATGGTTCTGGTCTGCATCGGGGCTCTTCGTCTAGCGGAGGTGGCCGTGGCTATGCTTGGGTGGACAATGGCAATGCCAATCGGGGCTTCCATGGACCGCCGGCAACTTTGTCGAGGGTGCGGCCGGCCCTAATAACCTCTCTTTCCATGGTCGTTTCCGCGGAGGTTGGGGTTGGAACCGGCGTAACCAGCCGCAAAGGAAGCCGGCGATTACAGCTGAGACGGAGGTGGCTGACGGTGGTTTGGCTCTACCGCAGGTGGCGGTGGAGACGGTTCAAGCCCTTGATGCGGCCACGTTGCCGGAGCCCATGCAGACTGGTGATTCTGTTTCTGAGCAAGGTTCGGAGAAGTCCGAGGCTGACAAGGTGTCTAAGTGGGCGGCTAAGAAGAAAAAGCTAACTTGTTTCCGTTGTGGTGAACCGGGACACTTTTTGGTTGAATGCACTGCTAAGTTATGTGACCTGTGCCGGAAACCTAAGCATACTCCCGCCGAGTGTCCTCTTATGTTGGGGCCTAAACCTTCTGTTCAGATTTATGGGGTTTGTTGCTCGGAGTTGATGTTTTTTGAGTCTCCCAGTGTGGAACCCTTGGCACCCGCGGTGGAGACTTCCTTCCCCGGTGTGGTGAAGGTGGTTCATGGACCTTTGACCGAGGCGCAGATCATTCAGCAGTTGAGGGAGCTCGCTCCGGGTAATTTTCAATGGTCATTGCTCAAGCTCACAGATACAACTTATAAAGTAGACTTCCCGTCTAAGGAGGATCAGCTGAGAATCCTCAAGTTCGGTATGAGCAGGGTCACGGGCACTAGTTTTGTGTTGCAGTTTGATGAGTGGAAGAAGAAGGAGCCACAGGGCATGCCGTTAACTCAGATTTGGGTTCGTTTCTCTGGGGCGCCATCTGCCTCCTTGGACAGTTTTTTGGTGACGTGGAGTCTGGGCTCTTTGATTGTCAAGACTGAGCAGGTGGATATGCGGTTCATACGGGCTCACGGGGTGGCGCGTTTACTTGTCAGTGTTGCTAACATTGAGTTTCTGCCGGACGTGGTGCCTTGGACACATGAAGGTGTTTTGTATCAGTTGGATGTTGAGTATGAGGATCCTAACCTGTTCAGTGAGTTTGAGTATGATAATTCCATGGACACCTCTGAGGGAGGAGGTGCTTCGGGGAACCAGGATGATACTGCTAAGAGTGATGATGATAAGGCCAAGGGGCCTTCGGGCCCGTCTGATTCTGGTGACACTGCTCCTGTTGGGCCTACTGATGCGGTCCCGACGAGCACTTTGCAGATTGGTTCCTTTGGGGCATTCTCGGCTACGCCTAGGCGTTGGTGCGACTGAGTTGATTCACTGTGCCCTATGGTGAGTCTGTACGTCTCGATGCCGGTTGAGGTGGGAGGTGCCGAGGGGCAGGAGGCCCCTCATTCTTCTCTTACCTTTCCCCCGGCTTTGGTGGAGGTGGCTGGGACGGTGGTCTCCGCTGGAGGCGATGGGCAGGAGGCCCGACGCTCTGAGTTGCCATCGCCATCAACGCTGAGGGCGAGCTCGGCGCTGCTTCCATTGAGGCCGGCTGCTTGCGGAGGGGTGGGCGTGCAGGAGGCCGCCGGTATCCCCTCCTGCCTGGACTCTTCCTACTCCGGAGGGTGGGTCGAGTGGCGTGGCCATTTTGTCGCCACAATCCCCGGATCGCCCTTCGCTGGTCTCGCCGGTCTTGGTGCACGGTGGGACTTCCGTGATCAGGCCACAGGAGTTGTCGTCGTCATCAGGTGCTGCGCTGGGGGTCCCGGCGCGGGCAACCACTATTGGGGGGTGAGCAGGAGGCCTCTCTCCTAACAGAGCGTCGCACGAGGAGGTCATCGCCTTTGGTGGGATCCCGGATCCTGTCTCTGCGGGGAGGCGAACCAGCGGGAGGCTGCAGGAGCAGCCGGACATTGATGACATGCAGCGGAGGTGTGCTAAGAGGGCGGCCAAGCTGCGTGACATCGAGATCTCCACTGGTATGTCTGTTGATAAATCGAATTCAATTATGCATTTTACAAATGATGAGATCGTTCTTAATGCAAACCAACTAGGAGTATCGCTTGGTACTAATGATATGGAGATCTCTAGGTCAGTTAATGACATGCTTGATTTGGAGGCTGAACGAGCGTTAGAAATGATTCGTAACATAGCTGCTGTTAAATCGATGAATGAGTCGGAGATAAATGCTCTTGGGGTTAGGGCTCTTGATGGTTTTTGTGCCGATCTTGACCCTGCATTCCCGGAGACGGAGGAGGAGGAGGGGTTGGCCTTTCAGGAGACCTCTAACCATGTAGATGAGCCTTTGGTGATGGAGGCTGATCCCAAGTGTGGTGATTGATCTCAAGATCGCATTAGGCCTAAGCGGACTTGGAAACGGAAGGTTTATCCTATGTTGGCTGTGCGTAGTAGTGCTAGGATCCGTACCTCTACAAAATTTCATGATGAAATATGAGAGGCATTTTCTGGAATAGCAGAGGTCTTAAAGACTTGGCTAAAAGAAGGTTTCTAGCAGATGCTTCTCTTGAGCATCATTTGAATTTTATTGCTTTGTTTGAGATTGGAACAGACAATTTTACTTCACAATTTCTTAGCACTTTATCCGGGGGGTAGATTTTGACTGGCACTGCCTCCCCCCGAGAGGAAGATCCGGTGGGCTTTTACTTGGGGTTAAGTGTGAGATTTTGGAAGTTCGGAGTGTAGTTTTGGTGAGTTTGCGGTAAAGTTTTGGGTCAGAACTAAGGCCGATGGATTTGATTGGGCTTTGGTGGCGGTTTACGGAGCCGCGCAACCAGAACTCAAGCCAGATTTCTTGGCCGATCTAGTCCGTGTTTGCGGTAACGAGCAGCTCCCTATCTTAGTGGGGGGTGATTTCAACATTATTCGAAGAAGGGAGGAAAAGAATAATGAGAATTTTGATGGCAGATGGTCGTTCATGTTCAACACCATCATTGAAAGCTTGGATCTCAGAGAGATAGAGCTCTCGGCTAGGAAATTCACTTGGGCTAACTCGTTACCGGTACCGACTTTTGAGAAGCTTGACCGCGTTTTAGCTAGTGTCGAATGGGAACAGAAGTTTCCCCTGGTAACAGTGCAGGCGTTGACACGAGGTATCTCGGACCGCACGCCGTTACTCGTTGACTCAGGGGCTCAAACACATGTGGGTAACAAGAATATTTTCTCGTTTGAACTTGCATGGTTTGAACGAGAAGGTTTCCTCGAGTTGTTAGCTAGTGAGTGGGCTAAAGACTCAGGAGGAAGGTCGCCCATTAAGCGTTGGCAATGCAAGATTCGTCATCTTCGAAGGTTCCTTCGTGGATGGGCTAAGCATACGCATGGGATTTATAAGGCGGAGAAGGAACGACTCCTTTTACTTATTCAGACCCTAGAAGTAAAAGCTGAAACTTCTATTTTAGGTACCAGTGAGCTAGAAACTAAGATGGAGGCTGAGTTGCGGCTGAAAGAGCTTCTCCGCGAGGAGGAATTGAAGTGGGTGCTGCGAGCTAAGGTTCGCAAAATCGTCCAAGGCGAGGATAACACTCAATTCTTTCATATGATTGCTAATGGGAAGCATCGTAAGAAGAGAATTTTCCAATTAGAACAAGATGAGGAAACGATAGTTGGTCAAGAAAACCTGAAAGTTTACATTACCAACTATTATAAGCAGTTGTTTGGACCTCTAGAAGAGAATTTTGTGTCTTTAGATGAGTCAAGGGTTGAGGATGTTCCTCAACTTGAGAATGACGAGAACGAGATTTTGACTGCTCCCTTTACGGAGAAAGAGGTGTTTGAGGCCATCACACAAATGAAAAACAATAAGGCTCCAGGACCGGATGGGTTTCCGGCAGAGTTTTATAAAAAGTGTTGGCACTTCCTTAAGGGAGATCTGATGCCGATGTTTAATGAGTTTTTTGCTGGGCAGCTTCAGTTGTTTAAGCTGAATTTTGGAACGATAACTCTTCTTCCTAAGAAGACAGAGGCAGTTCGCATTGAGCAGTTCAGGCCTATTTGTCTGCTTAATGTTAGTTTCAAAATCTTTACCAAGGTTGGGACGAACAGACTTACGCAGATTGCGCATTCCGTTGTGCAACCGTCCCAGACTGCTTTCATGCCAGATAGGAACATCCTTAAAGGGGTTGTTGTTTTGCATGAAACGCTTCATGAGATTCACTCAAAAAAACTAGATGGTGTTGTTTTTCAAGTGGATTTCAAAAAAACATACGATAAAGTTAAATGGCCTTTCCTTCAACAGGCTTTGCGTATGAAAGGATTTGACACAGCCTGGAGAAACCAGATTGAATCCTTTACGCAAAAAGGGAGTGTAGGGATTAAAGTGAATGACGACATAGGTCACTATTTCCAGACACACAAAGGGTTAAGGCAAGGAGATCCCATGTCACCGATCTTATTCAACATAGTGGTTGATATGTTGACCATTCTAATAGGATAGGCCAAGGAAGCGGGGCAGGTAGGTGGCCTTGTTCCGCATCTCGTTGATGGGGGTATTTCCATCCTTCAGTATGCTGATGATACTATCATCTTTATGGAGCATGACTTGGCGAAAGCGAGAAACATGAAGCTTGTGTTATGCTTATTGGAACAATTGTCCGGGCTAAAAATTAACTTTCACAAGAGTGAATTGTTCTGCTTTGGAAGAGCTAATGATGACCAGGAGGCTTATAAACAATTGTTCGGATGTGAATTGGGCTCGTTACCGTTTACGTATCTAGGTATACCCATTCATCATCGTAAGCTGACTAACAAAGAATGGAAATGCATCGAGAATCGTTTTGAGAAGAAACTGAGCTGTTGGAAAGGGAAGCTCATGTCATATGGAGGGCGATTAATTTTGATTAATTCGGTCCTTACCATTATGCCTATGTTTCTCCTATCCTTTTTCGAGGTCCCGGTGGGGGTTAGGAAGAGGCTAGACTTTTATCGATCTCGATTTTTTTGGCAGAGTGACGAGCTTAAGCGAAAGTATGGGCTTGCTAAATGGGATATAATCTGTAGGCCGAAGGACCAAGGGGGTCTAGGTAGTGAAAATCTGGAAGTCAAAAACAGATGTCTCCTTAGCAAGTGGCTATTTAAACTTTCGTCCGAGACAGATGCTACTTGGGCTCAGATTCTACGAAATAAGTATCTTCAGTCTAAGACCTTGGCCCAGGTGACAGTGAGGTCGACTGACTCGCCATTTTGGAAGGGCTTGATGAGGGTCAAACCACTCTTTTTCAACAGGACAAGGTTCTTAGTCGGAAATGGAGCTAATACGAGGTTCTGGGAGGATACGTGGATCGGGGAGGCTCCCCTTGCACTTCAATATCCTACTCTGTATAACGTTGTTCAACGTAGAGAAGCATACGTTGCAACCGTGCTACAATCCAATCCCCTCAATATTAGTTTTCGGAGGACGCTAGTTAGAGACCGTTGGGAGGCCTGGCTTCATCTTGTAAGACATTTGATGGATGTCCAACTGTCCTAGCAGCTAGATCAGTTGTATTTGAAACTAACTAAGAACGGCGTGTTCTCGGTGAAATCCATGTATCTGGATGTCATAAACTCTAGCGTCATTCCTTCCTCGAAGCATGTTTGAAAAGTGAAGGTACCTTTGCGTATCAAAGTGTTTATGTGGTTTGTGCATAAACAAGTTATTTTGACTAAGGATAATTTGGCTAAACGCAACTGGGTGGGTTCTGCTAGATGTAGCTTTTGTGGTCATAACGAAACTATCAAACACCTATTTCTTGATTGTCCGATGGCTAAGATTCTGTGACGGTCGATTCATATTGCTTTTAATATTAATCCACCTACATCCATCAACACGTTATTTGGAACGTGGCTTGATGGGGTTGACTCAGATATAGCGAGGCACATTCGTGTTGGCGTTTGTGCTTTATTATGGGCAGTCTGGAACTGCAGAAATGATTTGATTTTTAACAGATCAACGAACATTCATTTTTTGCAGGTTATCTTCAGGGCCACGGCGTTGATCCGTATGTGGTCGCTACTCACTCCGACGGAGGCCAGGGAGCGTTTGGTTACTGCGTCTAACCGGTTTGGATGGCGGGATAGACTTGTAGAGCTCCTATTTCATTTGTCAGCCGGTTGTGGCTTTTTCTTTTTGCTCTTATGAGCTCTTGTTTTTGGTATTTCAAGACTTGTAGACTTGTTGCTGGATATTTGTTTAATAATATGGACCGTATGCATTTTTATGATGCAGAGGCTGGGGTAAAATCCTTTTTCGAAAAAAAAACTCTGAAGATTAGGCGAATGATTGCGCTGAGAAGGAACCAGATTAGGCCAAAATAGCTGATCCTGTGCGGCGCCGGGACCAGCAATGGGAGGCCGCGTCGTGGCCTCCAGGATCGCCCGGCGAGATCTTCCTCCGCCGCAAGGCTCCACCGGCGACGACAACGGCGGGCGTAAAGCTTTCCACGAATAGCCACGGCCCCTGATTCCTGTGTCTGCTAAAGGCCCAGCCGGAACGAGACAAGGCCAACGGGCTCACCGCCGTACGTACGCTGCAATCATTCGGCGACCGGCTAGCCAGCCAGCGAGCGAGCTAGTCCGATCTTCTTCCGTCCGCTTCTGGTCGTCGACGGGGAAGAGGACGAACGAATTAGGCCAGCGCTGTCGCGGCACGTTTGATGGATTAGCTTTCTGATTAGCAATTGCATTGTCACGTCGGTCTCCTTCTGGCCTCCTGGTCTGCCCAAACCGGCCGCTTGCATGCGTTGTCTGGACTGGACACGTGATTGCGCATGGGATCCAGAGATTTCTATAGAAATGTATCTGGAAATTCTGGTACATATATGACTCTGATTTTTACTGCTCGCTAAATCTTATCACGATTTATGGGAAGAAAGACAGAACAGGAGGCTAATCTTCAGTTTCCTGGGCTGTCAAATATTTTGCAATCTTTCATCTTGGGGCACGGTAGGGAAAGATTTTCTTTCCTAGTTCTGGTTTCTAACGGTTTTTATTTTCGTTTTTAACCAATTTCTGAAAAACATGGAAACATACATATTTAGTTTAAAAGAGGATTTATTAAATTTGAATATTTTTTTGAAAAAATATTAACATTATTTGGAAAAACAAGGTCTTTAAAAAATTTGTGATTTCTTATGAAATTGTTGAACATTTTCCAGAAAGCATGCACATATTTTCGAAAAACAAATTCAACATTTTAGGAGTATCACCATTTTTCATAATTTTTTTTGAAAAATAAAAATAAAAAATGCGAGGAAAATAAATAAATGAATAAACAAAACAACGAAGAAAACTAGGGCTCACCTAATTAGGCCGGCCCGTTTAGCTCGCCCATTAGCTCCCTTGTGTCGTGTGTGATATCCAGTGGGAGATACCGAAATCACTAGTTGAGGAGTACTCCTTCCAAAGTAACTCCGCCCTCCCTTGGTGCAGTGGATTTTTCCCTTTTTATAGATCCATTTATTCAAAATGCTTTATCTCTTAACCGTGCGTTTAAATCTCGAACCAATTTCACTGTTGGATTCCTCCCGTCGAGTTCTTCAAAAACTAGATCCCATGTTGATTTGTTTCGATGAACTTTTTTTCTCAAGAAAAGCTGGAGGAAAAAACAGGGAAAAAAACCACGCCTCTTGCGCAAGAAAAAACAAAAAAATGTGTTTTTTTTTCGTCGCCGAGAGGCGCGCCTCTCGTGGAAGCAAAACCATGCCTCTCGCAGAAGATAAAAAAAAAGAAAATATGTTTTCCCGTTTCTGAGAGGCATGGCCATGCCTCTCGCGGAAGCAAATAAAATATTTTTTCCCTTTCCGAGAGGCATAACCATGCCTCTCATACAAGCAAAATGGTGCCTCTCGCGGAAACAAAAAAGAAAAGATAATTTTTTTTTCGTTTTTGAGAGTCACAACTGTACCTCTCGTGAAAGCAAAACAGTGCCTCTCGCGGAAACAAAAATAAAATAAAACGTGTTTTTTTTCATTTTCAAGAGGCATGGCCGTGCCTCTCACGAAAACAAAATTGTGCTTCTCGCAAAGAAAAAAACTCATTTTTGTGCATTTTTTTATAAAAGCTAAAAAAGACCGGTGAAAAACCGAAAACCCAAAAAAACCCAAAAAACCATCTAAAAAGCCGATAATGTGTGCGAAAAAACAAAATCTGAAGGTAACGCCAAGAGCGCGACGCTTGGCGGCGGCTGAGAGCGTGCCGAGTGACACGCTCTCACCCCACCGCAAAGTGACCCTTGGGAAACGAGCGCTCCTGAGCTAGTTGCTCTCGGGAGATCCTAGTCTGCGCTATTAGCACTGGTTGGCGATCCCGGCACTCACGCGCGGACAATCATGGGCCGGCCCAGATCACTTATCGTCCTCGC